>NC_074690.1:39202558-39447558 GCF_029448725.1 Salvelinus fontinalis
GTCCACGTAGTTGTGGGTGAACAGGGAGTACAGGAGGAGACTAAGCACACCCCTGTGGGGCTTCCGTGTTGAGGGTCGGCGTGGCGGAGGTGTTGCCTATCCTCACCCCATAGGTGCGGCTCGTCAGAAAGTCCAGGATGCAGTTGCAGAGGGAAGTGGTCAATCCCAGGGTCCCGAGCTCAACTGCGTGCCTTCTTTGTCCCCTCCTGTACTACCTATTCACCCACAACTGCGTGGCCGCGCAAGACACCAACACCATTGTTAAGTTTGCCAACGATGAGATGGTGGTAGACCTGATCATTGATGATGAGACAGCCTATAGGGAGGAGGGCAGAGACCTGGCAGTGTGGTGCCGGGACAACAACCTCTCCCTCAATGTCAGCAAGGCAAAGGAGCTGATTGTGAACTACAGGAAAATAGAGGGCCGAGCACGCCCCAATTCACAACGATTGGGCTGTAGTGGAGCGGGTCGAGAGCTTCAAGTTCCTCTGTGTCCACATCACTAAGGATCTATCATGGTCAAAACACACCAACACAGTCGTGAAGAGGGCACAACGCCTCAGGAATCTGAAAGGAATTGGCAAGACCCCTCAGATCCTCAAAAAGTTATATAGTTGCACCATTGGGAGCATCTTGACTGTCTGCATCACCGCTTGGTATGGCAACTGCTTGACATCCAACCGAACGCAAGGCGCTGCAAAGGGTCCAGTACATCACGGGGACCGAGCTCCCTGCCATCCAGGATCTCTATACCAGACAATGTCAGAGGAAGGCCATGAAAATTGTCAAAGATTCCAGTTACCCACATCGTAGACTGCTACAGCACGGCAAGCGGAACCAATGCACCGAGTCTGGAACCAACAGGACCTTGAACAGCAATAAGACTGCTAAATAGTTAGTTAAATAGTTAACCAATTAGCTACCCAGACTATCTGCATATAGCATTTTTGCACTAATTGTTTTGACTCACCACATACGCTGTACTTTATTCCTAGTCATGTGTACATATCTACCTCAATTACCTCGTACCCCTGCGCATCGACTTGGTACTGGTACTTCCTGGATATAGCCAAGTTTCCGTTACTCATTGTGTATCCATTATTACCTTTATTATTATGTGTTTTAATTTTATACTATTTCTCTATTTTCTTTCTCTCTGCATTGTTGAGAAGGGCCCATAAGTAAGTCCTCATCTGTTATCTACTATGTTATTTCAGATAAAAACTCAAATAGTTTGATAACTTTAGGTAAGAATTACAATTGAGCATAGCAATGTAGGGTTAAAGCAATGTAATGTAGGGTTTAAACAGCAGGGTCAACTTCTCTCTGTATCAGGTCACCACGTGAGTGAACACTCAGTAGCAGGTCGACGTGTTGGAAATAAACATTCAGAGAAATCTGTGTGTGTGTCTAGTCTGTCTGTGTTTGACCTTACAAACAATTCCTGAACACCATGGAGTCCAAAATGCATGTTTGTCAGCAGGTAACCTTTATAGCCTCCTATTCGACGGTCTCTGCCAAGAGATCTATACCTTTATGGCACAGGAGAGACAAAACAATAAAGAAACAAGTGGTCAAACTGAAAAACAGCTCCTGAGATTAACAAGATTAAATTCGCAAAAAATATATAGTTAATCAAATTGTACATCTGAAGATCAACACCGGAGGAAAAGATTGACAGAGTGTGAGTTTAAAGACTAATCTTAATTCAAATAAAAATGTGTTAGCTAGCTTACGTCTAGCTCCAACTGTTTACTGGTGGTAACCATAGCAATTGGCCACTGAGGCATTGCTAGCAGCAGCAGCAGAGACTGAGAGACTTTTTAAAACATTTCCAGCAGAAATCAAACACAGAATTCTGAGGGAGAACCTGGAAACTCTGTTTGCCGACTGCTCACACAACAGGACTGTTACAAACCTGTTATTCTACACAGACCACACTACTGCCTGGCATACAGCTGTAACCAGGCATTTCAACTATACGACAAAGAAAGGCATCTGCAAGGGAAGGCAAATCCACATTTTTTAGGACAGCGAAAAGGGCCAGGAAAACAAGTTTCTGACGGTAAGTACGTACCAGAACCGCACTGTCATTGTCCAGGGCAGTGAGGTTGCACTCAGCTCTTTTGTGCAGGACTTCCCCACCTTAAGGAAGATAGCAGAAACCAAAAAGGACAAGGACAGCACCCCGACCTCTCCCCTCACCTCAGGCTCTCCAACAGCAAGAGCCCAGGCCCAGACCCACACAACAGGTCTATCCTCCCTGCCTGCCTACGACCACCAGAGCCATGACCACACTACCATCAGCCTGCTGAGAGACAGGCTGGCTTTGTTAGAGGTATGGGTTACTGAGCTAAAGGAGCAGCCCCCCAGCTACACCACCTCCAGCCCAGACACAGAGCTTCTACAGGACCAGATCAACCAGTGCAGGACCCAGCTGAAGAACTCTGTCCAGGAGCTGAGAGAGAGCCTTACCACAGCGCTTGAGGAGGTAAAGGCCACCATGAGGAGAGAGCTGGTGCAGGTAAAGGAGGAGATGACAAAATAGTTGTCTATCATCAAGAGGGTGCTGTTGTATAGAGAACAGACTGTAGAGACTCCTAGAGAGAAGCTGCAGCCCCTCACCACCCCTAACAGCCCCACTGATCCACCCACAACCCTCCCCCATACCGACCACCCTTTACCCACAACCCCAGTCAACAAGCAGGCTCACATGGGGACACCTACAGAGAGAAGCTGTTTGGCCCCCCCTGACACACCCCTCCTTGTACACAGCCCCAGACAGTAAACCCAATGAAGTGGCCATCCTCATTGACTCAAATGGGAAATTCATCCAAGAGGATAAACTCTTCCCCCACCACAAGGTGCGCAAAATATGGTGCCCAAAAACACAGGATGCACTCCACATCCTGTCTCAGCCTGACTTTGGCACACCAGGCCACATTATTATTCACACCGGCACCAACCACCTGCGAGAGGAGCAGGAGAGAGTAGGCAGCCTGGTTAACAGAGTAGCAGAGAGGGCCTCTGAGTGGTTCCCCAACTCCCACATCACCATCTCCACTCTGCTGCCCCGCAAAGACTTTCATCCCTGTAGCATTCAGAAAGTCAACGCTGACATCACCAGAGGGTGTGGCCTACTCCAAAACGTGCACATTGCTCACCACCCAACAATCACCCCAGAGCATCTGCACAACCACTCCCACCTGAGGAAGCAGACAGTAGGGATGTTTGCTAAGTGTCTAAAGGACGTGGCACTTGGTAGAGAAACACCCAATGCCACACTGGACAGAAGACCACCCAGAGACCCCTACCAGACCACTGCACCACCAAGGAGCCCCAGGCCCCTTCAACGCCATACCAGACCTAGCGCATCCCACAGGCCCCACTCACCACCAGAGCATCACCACCCCCATCGGCTTAGCCAGACTGGACCAGGCCAAGCCTCCTAGCCCGCACCAGACCACCACCTCTACCAGACCAGAGAGGAAGCCCCCTGGCCCAGACCTGGCCCCCCTCCACTCCACAGGGCCCAACAGCAGGACCAGCGCAGCTACGCGGAGGTCCTCAGAGGACAGGAGAACTCTGTAGGATTGAGTGAGATTAAACAGCTCCTCCAAAACATCTACACTAAACTGCACTAAATGCGCACACACACACCTATTGTACTAAAAGTTTACTTGTTCAATGAATAGAAATATGTATATATATATACACACAAACACACATATAACATAATAAATGTTTGCTGTTATCCTTTTTATCTCACTCTTAACAACTTAGTAGTTAGTAGTTACTGTATTTCTGACTGTGCTATTCTATCTTTTTGCAACATGAAATCGCTATGAGTTAGCATGTGGAACATTCAGGGCCTAAACTCATCAACCTTGGACTGGAGTTCCAAAAAAATCTTCAAGATGTTGACGTCATCATTCAGCAGGAGACATGGTGTAAGGCTGACATTGTCACTCACTGTCCCACAGGCACAGAGATTGTGCCTTCACAGAAACACAGCTCTGTCAATAGAGGCAGAGACTCTGAAGGATTAATAATTTGGTACAAATCCGAACTACAAAATCTCATCGATCCCCTCAAAATGGGTAAATATCACATTTGGTTAAAAATTGTTGCTCATCTGTGGGAACACTACCTGATCTAACGACCACACGAGGGGACAGCTTCATTACAGGCCTCACTGTTTTTAACAATTTAATCTTACCAATAGAAACAACAGTGGCAGCACCATCAAAAAACAAAAGGGATCTGTTGCAACTCTGTCGAAGCCTGGGTCTATACTTTATCAATAGTTGGTTACGGGGGACTCTTTGGGGAGATTCACCTATTGCCCCCCTTTGGCCACAGTACAGTAGACTATATGATTACAGACATTGACCCTTTCTCTCTCAGCTCATTCACCGTCAAGCCATTAACACCTCTGTCTGATGACAGCCAAATAACGTTGTTCCTCAAAAGAACAGACATGGAAACAACCACACACAACCACACAGCCCAGTAAGCTGTACAACATCAGAAATTCATACAGATGGGCCCAAAACAGCACGGACAAATACCAGAAAGCAACCAGTAACCAAAATATCCAAACACTCTTTGATAACTTTCTGGATAGCACATCCACTCACAGTAAAGAAGGCATCAATCTAGCAGTATAAAACATAAACCACATATTCAGGAAACAGCAAAAGAAGCACAACTGAAATTGATTACAAAAAATACATTTAAAAAAGACCACAGATGACAGCTGGTTTGATGCAGATTATAAAATTATAAGGAAAACACTTAGAACACTATCCAACCAAAAGCACAGAGACCCAAATAATGGTGAATTACGCCTTCATTACTGTGAGATTTTAAAACTCTATAAACGTACACTCAGAACCAAAAAAGCACAGCACAACAGCAAGCAGCTGACACTAATTGTGGAGTCCATAAACACAAACAACTTCTGGCAAAATTGGAAAAATAAAAATCTAAACAAGAGGAATTAGCGATACAGAATGGTGACATATGGACAACCCATTTTAAAACACTCTACAACACCGTTAAAATGGACACAAACGCAGAACAACGCCAAATTCATGAGAAGTTGAATGGATTAGAAAAAGCTATAAAGGACAATCAAAATCCATTGGACTTCCCAATTACTGACCAGGAGCTCTATAAGAAACTTCAGGCCCTCAAATTTAAAAAAGCATGCAGACCTGATGGCATCCTAAATGAGATGCTCAAGTTCACTAGTGCAAAATTTCAATTGGCTATATTAAAACAGTTTAATTTGATCCTGAGTCTAGGTTATTTCCCTGACATCTAGAATCAACGACTCATAACCCAAATCTTTAAGAACGGAGACAAATTTGTCCCCAAAAATTACAGAGGTGTGAACAGTAACCTGGGGAAGGTTTTCTGTAGTATTATAAATGTAAGAGTTCTAAACTTCCTTAATAAGCACAATGTTTTGAGTAAAAGCTAAATTGGATTTATACCAAAACATCGCACAACCTATCATATTTACACCCTACAGACCCTGATAGATAAAAATGTCCACCAAAATGTATGCTTCCTTTATCGACTTCCAAAAATAATTTGATTGTATTTGGCATACAGGACTGTTCTACAAAGTTATTGTAAGTGGTGTAGGGGTAAAAGATATGAAATAATTAAATCAATATATACTGGCAATATGTGCAGCATCAAAGTTGGCAAGAAAATAACAGAATTCTTTAACCAGGGGCGGGGCGTTCGCCAGGGTTGCAATCTGAGCCCTGCACTCTTCAATATTTACATCAACGAATTGGCCACTATTCTAGAAAAATCCTCAGCCTCTGGTGTTAGTCTCCACAATTCAGAAGTTAAATGCCTGCTTGCTCTTCGCAGATGACCCATGCCTGCTGTCACCCACAGCACCTGGGCCCTGGCAGTAAACCCCCAAAATACTAAAATAATGAGAAGATCCAGATCTCAGGGAATTAGACCAAAGTTCTCAATTGGTACAACATATATAGAGTACTGCACACACTGTAATTACTTAGGTTTAAAAATAAGCTCAAATGGACACCTTAATGATGCAGTGAATGAACTGAGAGAGAAAGCATGCAGGGAATTCTACGCCATTAAAAAAACGAATTCAAATTGAAATACCTATTGAAATGTGTCTAAAACGAATTGAATGTGTCATTGAACCAATTGCACTTTATGGCAGTGAGATGTGGGGTCCACTTGCAAAACAAGATTTCACCCAATGGGACAAACACCCAATTGAAACCCTGCATGCAGAGTTCTGTAAGATTCTCCTATATGTCCAGAGAAAAACTACAAACAATGCATGCAGGGCAGAATTAGGCCAATATCCACTAGTAAAACAATATTTAAAAAAGAGCAATTAAGTTTTGGAAACATCTAAAATACAGTGACCCCCTCTCATATCATTACCAAGCCCTGCAATGGCAAGAGCTGAGCAAAGAAAAGAGTCCCCTCATCCAACTGGTCCTTGGGCTGAGATCACAAACCTGTTCTACTAACACACTGAAGTCTCAGGGCCAGAACATCCAATCAATCAGAATAAACCAAATTACAATGCAGTCAAAACAAAACTACATTACTTATTGGGAAACAAGCACGAAGCAAAATGGACCTAAATCGACAGTACACCGTGGCAAACTATTTGAGCATGGTTCTTGATCCAAACCTTAGAAAAACCTTGACAAAGTACAGGCTCAGTGAGCACAGCCTTGCCAATGAGAAGGGTAGACACATGAAAACATGGCTCCCTCTAGAGGAAAGGCTGTGCAACCACGGCACCACAGCAGAACCTGAGACAGCTGCATTTCCTGACAAAATGTCAAAAATATAAAACAATTAGAGAGTGTAATTTCCCCAAATGTGAAACCTTTATTCAAGGTTTCAAAGACCTCTCTGATGAGGATAGGCTACCCGTCCTGTTAGGGGAGGACGCAGAGAGCTGTGGGTTGGCAGCGCACTACATTGCTGCCTGCCATAAAATGAGGGACAGTGTCTGAGAGACCAACCAAACTCCACATGTCCTCTATGCTTATTGTTATTGTTCAATGTATGGTTATTTTGACCCTTGGTTATTGTTGTTCCTGTTGTCCTGTTGACAATATTGATTATTATTAATTATGTTCATATTTTAAATGTCCAAAGTAAGCTTTGGCAATATGTACATTGTTACGTCATGCCAATAAATTGAATTGAAATTGAGAGAGAGAGACAGAGACAGAGACAGAGACAGAGACAGAGACAGAGACAGAGAGAGAGAGAGAGAGAGAGAGAGAGAGAGAGAGAGAGAGAGAGAGAGAGAGAGAGAGAGAGAGAGAGAGAGAGAGAGAGAGAGAGAGAGAGCGATAGAGTTTTAAACGGATGTCAGATCAGCAGAAAGGAGGAAAGTTTACACACAGTGTTTCAAATTTGGTTTATGATTTTTATTCAACCTGTTGAACAATGGAATGTGAAAAACTTGGAATTTGAAATGAGGCCCTATAGACAATCTAGCAAACAGAACATTTAGTTGAAATGGCCTTCACAAAGGTATAGGATTACAGCATTTGGATTAGGCTAATTATTGGATTATTGCTTCAGGGTTTCCAGTCTACCAGGTTGTGTGAGTTTCAGTCTCAGAGAGAGCCTACAGGCCATTAAATGATTGGTTTATGTCGGGCTGGGCACAAGCCCGTAGACGGCCCAAGAGGCAAAAAAAAATTGAAACAAAAATAAAAACATTTAAATGTATAATTGTTTTTTTTATCCAACTACAGGAGCCCGCTCTCAATGTTCAAAATACAGCAGAGAGCAAAATTTAGCAACAGATGATAAATAGTTTATAAAAATAACTGTGGATGAAATTTTATCACAAGCACATACATGTATCTGCCAAAATTAAGGAAACACCAAAATAAAGTGTCTTAAAATGGTGTTGCATCACCACGAGCTGCCAGAACAGCTTCAAAGTGCCTTGGCATAGATTTTACAAGTGGACCTAAACCATGCCAGGAAAATGCACCCCAAACCATAACATATACTTTGTATCCATTGTTTACTCACGGGTTTCCTTTATTTTGGCAGTTACCTGTATGCCTACATTCGGGAAGGGCGCAGTTTGGGCAGTATGCAAGCCAAATATAGGCAGCTTGTTCCTTGTGGCCATAGATTTATAATCCATAAAAGGGTTTTGTAACCTCTTACCCTGGCAATTTGACTGTTAAACTAATGGGTACACTAGCAATGGATGCCAGTCCTGATTTGAATGGGAAGTACTATCTATTGATTATATTTCTATGGTTGATTGGGGTTGTCGGTTTTCGTATTGCAGATTTATTTGTATTTGTATATACAGTTTAGAAATCTGTGGAGCCAATAGAAACCATAATCGCGTGACAACATTCCACGATTTGAACATTCCATGGGTGATGTAATGATACGTTTATTGCGCGGGTTTGAAATGTGAGCATGAAAATAGACCACTAACTCACTGACCGCTATTCAGATCAATTGATCAATTAACCTGGTCACACCCCCAAAAAATTACATTTGGGAAAACGAATAATAAACCAGGTGCATTCTGCATGCATAGCCCCATAGGCATACAGGTAACTGCCAAAAATAAAGGAAACACTTGAGTTAACAAGGGATACAAAGTATATGTTATGATGTGGGGTGCATTCTCCTGGCATGGTTTATGTCTACTTGTAGAATCTATTCCAAGGCACTTTTGAAGCTGTTCTGGCAGCTTGTGGTGATGCAGTTTTTCTACATTCGCTAACGTCATTTTGTCCAATCTGTTGTCACATTTTCAAAACTCTAAACACAATTAGCACCCCCTCTGTTGTGGACCATGTCATTAACACAATTTATGTTGTTTTCACAGAATATGCAACAGGTTTCTAAAATGCTTACATTTTCTTAACATACAAGCTTATACAATACCAAAACTATGGATCTTTCTTGTCTTATTTACAAATGCTTGCACACAGCATTCCAGAAATGAAGACCTAATGTTCAAAACCTTCAATATTTACATTTACATTTAAGTCATTTAGCAGACGCTCTTATCCAGAGCGACTTACAAATTGGTGCATTCACCTTATGACATCCAGTGGAACAGCCACTTTACAATAGTGCATCTAGATCATTTTAAGGGGGGGGGGGGGGGCAGAAGGATTGCTTTATCCTAGGTATTCCTTGAAGAGGTGGGGTTTCAGGTGTCTCCGGAAGGTGGTGATTGACTCCGCTGTCCTGGCGTCGTGAGGGAGTTTGTTCCACCATTGGGGTGCCAGAGCAGCGAACAGTTTTGACTGGGCTGAGCGGGAACTGTACTTCCTCAGTGGTAGGGAGGCGAGCAGGCCAGAGGTGGATGAACGCAGTGCCCTTGTTTGGGTGTAGGGCCTGATCAGAGCCTGAAGGTACTGAGGTGCCGTTCCCCTCACAGCTCCGTAGGCAAGCACCATGGTCTTGTAGCGGATGCGAGCTTCAACTGGAAGCCAGTGGAGAGAGCGGAGGAGCGGGGTGACGTGAGAGAACTTGGGAAGGTTGAACACCAGACGGGCTGCGGCGTTCTGGATGAGTTGTAGGGGTTTAATGGCACAGGCAGGGAGCCCAGCCAACAGCGAGTTGCAGTAATCCAGACGGGATTACTGCAATATAATATAAAGCCTCTACTTCTGCAACAACAGCAGCTCAAAAGCTATATTTAAACAGCTGATAAGCCTTTTTAAATGAACAGATCATTGAAACATTGAAAAATAGCTGATTCACTGTAAGTTGTGTAAAATAAACCAGGGAGAGGGGTAGTTGGACCAGGGAGAGGAGTAGCTGGACCAGGGAGAGGGGTAGTTGGACCAGGGAGAGGAGTAGCTGGACCAGGGAGAGGGGTAGTTGGACCAGGGAGAGGAGTAGCTGGACCAGGGAGAGGGGTAGTTGGACCAGGGAGAGGGGTAGTTGGACCAGGGAGAGGAGTAGCTGGACCAGGGAGAGGGGTAGTTGGACCAGGGAGAGGAGTAGCTGGACCAGGGAGAGGGGTAGTTGGACCAGGCAGAGGAGTAACTGGACCAGGGAGAGGGGTAGTTGGACCATGCAGAGGAGTAGCTGGACCAGGGAGGGGGTAGTTGGACCAGGCAGAGGAGTAGCTGGACCAGGGAGAGGGGTAGTTGGACCAGGCAGAGGAGTAGCTGGACCAGGGAGAGGGGTAGTTGGACCAGGCAGAGGAGTAGCTGGACCAGGGGGTAGTTGGACCAGGCAGAGGAGTAGCTGGACCAGGGAGAGGGGTAGTTGGACCAGGCAGAGGAGTAGCTGGACCAGGGAGAGGGGTAGCTGGACTAGGCAGAGTAGTAACTGGACCAGGGAGAGGGGTAGTTGGACCAGGCAGAGGAGTAGCTGGACCAGGGAGAGGGGTAGCTGGACCAGGCAGAGTAGTAACTGGGAGAGGGGTAGCTGGACCAGGCAGAGTAGTAACTGGACCAGGGAGAGGGGTAGCTGGACCAAGCAGAGGAGTAACTGGACCAGGGAGAGGAGTAACTGGACCAGGGAGAGGAGTAACTGGACCAGGCAGAGGAGTAACTGGACCAGGGAGAGGAGTAACTGGACCAGGCAGAGGAGTAGTCAGACCAGGACAATGGAGAAGGAGAGGTAGGGGGAGAGGAGTAAGAATGCGTGGTGGTGTTCAAAGGAGAGTAAGAGCTGTTGTCACTGATGAAATAAGAGCCACCATCATAGACCATGTGATAAACCATGGTATTTCACTGAGAGAGTCTGGTGAAAGAGTCCAGCCTAATACCATGGTCTATCACTGAGAGAGACTGGTGAAAGAGTCCAGCCTAATCTCAGATGGTCAACCTTGGCTTCCATTATCCAGAGTTTTCAAAAAACCAACAGGTAAGTAATGCATTTCACAAAGGCTTATTCTATCATTACTGTTGCTATGTCCCACAGTAGCTGTAGGCCAACAGTCCCAATGCAAATATATATGTTGTATTTTTGTTCCTCTAAAGGACACCGTCTTCCTCCCTCTGGGGGAAGAGGAAGGCTCCTCAGTGAAGACAAAGACCATGCAATTGTAGGATTCGTCATTGCTGACAATGCAACAAAAGTGAGAGAAATTCAGACCAGAATTGTAGAGGACAACCTGGTATTTCACAATGTGGATAGCATCAGTCTGACTACCATTGCTCGGACTCTGACCAAACACAGAGTTTGAATGAAACAGTTGTACACAGCTCCTTTTGAAAGGAACAGTGAGCGGGTCAAGTAACTCCAGCACCAATACGTCCAGGTATGGTGTCTATCCAATATGTCTTGTTCTATAGTGAGTTTTACACTATGCTACTCTACATGTAAACATGGGTTACAGTACATACAGTAGGACATACTGAAAATAATTTACACACAGTGTTTGATTTCTTTCAGAGAGTCATGGAGTTGGAGGCTAATCGGACCCCACATGAAATCATTTATGTAGACAAGGCAGGGTTTAACCTTTCAAAAACACTTCGGTGGGAAAGAAACGTCATCGGGAAAAGGGCCACCGTTGATGTGCTGGCTCAGAGAGGAGCAAATATCACAATGTGTGCTGCAATCTCGAGTGCTGGTTTGGTCCTGCAGAAATGCCAGATTGGTCCCTACAACACAGAGCACTTTCTTTTGTTTTTAGATTACCCCCACCAACAACTGGTGCCAGAAGCAGAAAGGGAACAGATGGGAGGAAACAGGAGGACATTTGTGATTGCATGGGACAATGTAGCATTCCACCATTCACAAACTGGTTTGCAGCCCATCCAAAAATGTTTTCCCTTTTCCTCCGCCCTACTCGCCTTTCCTCAACCACATTGAGGAATGTTTTCCACCTGGAGGTGGAAAGTGTATGATCATCGGCCACATGACCAAATGTCCCTCCTGGATGCAATGGAAGCCAGCTGCAGAGACATCTCATCTGAAGACTGTCAGGGGTGGATAAAGCATGCCAAGCTTTTCTATCCAAGGTGCATAGCGAGAGACGACATAAGATGTGATGTGAACGAGAATGCTGAAGATCGTATGGATTAGAGCAGAACTGTGCATTTTTGTGTTTTTTCCCTTCTGTGCCATTTTTTACAGTAATTGTGTTTTACTTTTACACATTTGGAACCAAAGGCCATGTATGTTGGATTTTTGGTTGATCACTGGCAGCAATTTCATGTTGCTAATAATGCTTTTACTGCAGAAATTCCGTCACTTACAATTTTTTCCTACTGTACATTCTATAGAGTAAATATGACTTATTCACTTTTAGATAGTATGTTGCCAAAAATGCACACATTTGACACTCAACCCAAAAAATGGAGAGTGGTTTACAGTAAAAGGAAACTGAATTATAAAAAACAATGGATTTATATTGTCTATTGTATGCAGGTAGAATTGAAACATGGAAAGTTACGCAGTTTTTGCAATGCTAACAACTGTTAGTATTTTGAAAATCATTGTGCTATGATTGACTATATGTTCCTCTAGGATAGAAAACATGTGCTAGTGTTTTCACAGAATGATTAGATATTGAGTCGGGTTTGCCGTGTTTTGAGAGTTAGTGTTTGTAGAGAAAGTTTTTTAATGCATTTTGAAATGTAGAGTTGGTATTTAATGAACAAAATGTGGTTCTGAGCAGAAAATGAACTATTTGGCTGATTGTGTGATGTTGATGTGTTGCTGTGTTAAGAGTTTAGAAAAAGATTCTTAAGTATAGGTAAACACTTGTTAGCAGTTGTAAAAAAACAAACTGTAAGACACTTTATGTTGGTGTTTCCTTAATTTTGGCAGATACATGGATGTGCTTTTTGATCATCTGTTGCTAAATGATGCTCTCTGGTGCATTTTGAATATTGAGAGCGGTCTCCTGTATTTGGATAAAAAAAACTATGGCTATTATTGGATTACTGCTTCAGGTTTTCCAGTCTACCAGGTTGAGTGAGTTTCAGTCTCAGAGAGAGCCTACAGGTCGTTAAATAATTGGTTGATGTGTAGCCTCCAGGTCTATGCATGCAGAATACACCTGGTTTATTATTCGTTTTCCCAAACTTAAAATGATTTGTGTGGCCAGGTTAATTGGTCAAATGATCTGAATTGTGGTCAGCGAGTTGGTCTGTTTTCAGGCTCAGATTTCAAACCTGTGCAAAAAGACGTATCCTTACAACATCTATGGAATGCTCAAACCGTGGAATGTTGGCACACGATTACTACAGCTAACACACCTCATTTTTTGTACAAAAAGACAGATGGTACCCACTGCACTAGACTAGTGGGTTTGTTGCAATCGACTCAAATTGCACCGGAGCTCGCTTTTTTATTTAATTTATTTGGAATTCTCCAGTGAAAGCGTTTGCGCCAGCGACTATACGTGACGTCAAAACCAGTATGGCGGTCGAGGTGACTTCGGCATTGCTTGCTTTACGTTATAGAAATGGCTTTTAATGTAGTCTACATGTTTTATCTGTTTCGTTGTACATAGTTTCTGGGATCATTTGACTGCGCTAACGCCCGGTCTCTGGCCCTGAATGAACAGCCACAAACCAGTTAGCGATAAGGCTAGCATCTAGCATATATATCTATATACATATGTATCTTTTGATAAACATTGCAATACTACAGTTAACTGGCAATATTGTGCAATAATGACAACCGCATCACTCAACTACCCACTTGACTGATCTCTTCTTTGCGGTTTTAAACCCAACGAGTCATTGGAATGGTTTGTGTCTTCATCTGAGTAGATAGCTATAAGACTAGCAACACAACTGGGAAACAGTTAACTACTTTCGTTAGTTAGAAACACTTTTTCATGGTCAACTCCCCTACACAGTAATAGCTTGTGTGATGTTTTTTTCATTAGCATTCGTTTTGACAAGTAATTCTCGGTCTCGTATGATAGCGATCTTTCAAGTCCACTGCCTGCTTTTGAAATATTTTAATTTGTTATTTCTATTTGCAAGTACACAACCTC
The DNA here is from genome assembly GCF_029448725.1 of Salvelinus fontinalis. NCBI lineage: Eukaryota > Metazoa > Chordata > Actinopteri > Salmoniformes > Salmonidae > Salvelinus > Salvelinus fontinalis. The sequence continues at coordinate 39,216,555 of NC_074690.1, forward strand.
AAGGCATTCCAGTTGTTTTATCCAATTGTCACCAGCTAGATAATATTTATTACTGATAACGTTAGTTGTCATCAACCAAAACTGCTGATCTTTTTGCATTCAGCTATATAAATAAATATGTTCACTGTGTTTTCGCTGCACAACGTCATATGATGCGTTAATACAGCGTTTCTCAAACTCGGTGCATGTTTTATTTCTTTAACCCTACACAGCTGATTCTAATGATCAAAGCGAGATGATTGGTTATTAATTTGAATCAGCTGTGTAGGGTTAGGGCAAGAACCAAAACGTGCACCGAGTTTGGGAAACGTTACCTTAACGTTATACTATTATTCGTATTACTTGGCAGGTGCAATCCACCAAACGAGCGGACCCGAACGAGCTGAAGGTTATTTTTCAGAAGGTAAGAACATCTCTGGTTGGCCTTCACGTTTACGCATGCTGTATAGTATATTTCATTGTGGAAAGATTTTGTGCTAGGCTGAACTAATTAGATGTCTGACGTCATTTAGCTTGCGGGTGTTTTGTGAGGAGTTGTGTGACTGAATCCCCTACCACGCACAGTGCTTGATTTGGACAGAAACTCGCCGGAGTTGAATACTGGAATATCACAATGTTCTGCTGCTTGAACTCCTGATCCTCTTACAGCATATTAGCTCAAAAGTATTGTGGTACTCCTACACCTAAATATAAACCCCAAATTAGTACTGACACCCATTTCAGTCCAAGTCGAGCACCACACACACACACACTGTACCAGTCAAAAGTTTGACACTTAATTCAATAGTTATTTATTTAGACTATTTTCTACATTGTAGAATAATAGTGAAGACAAACTATGAAATGACACATGGAATCATGTAGTAACCCCAAAATATTTTAGATTTGTCAATGTAGCCACCCTTTGCACAATCTTGCCATTCTCAACTGGCTACATGAGGAATGCTTTCCCAACAGTCTTTAAGGAGTTCCACACATATGCTGAGCACTTGTTAGCTGCGTTCCCTCAACTGCGGTCCAACTCATCCCAAACCATCTAAATTGGGTTGAGGTCAGGTGATTTGTGGAAGCCAGGTCATCTGATGCAACACTCCATCACTCTCCTTGGTCAAATAGCCCTTACACAGCCTGGATGTGTGTTTTGGGTCATTGTCCTGTTGAAAAACAAATGCTGGTTCCACTTAGCGTAAACCAGATGGGATGGTGAATCGCTGCAGAATGCTGTGGTAGCCATGCTGGTTAATAAGTGTGCCTTGAATTCTAAATACATCAGACAGTGTCACCATCACACCTCCTCCATGCTTCACAGTGGGAACCACACATGCAGAGATCATCCGTTCACCTACTCTGCGTCTCACAAAGACAGTGGTTGTAACCAAATATCTCAAATCTGGACTCATCAGACCAAAGAACAGATTTCCACAGGTCTAATGTCCATTGTTCGTGTTTCCTGGCCCAAGCAAGTCTCTTCTTATTGATGCACTTTAGTATTGGTTTCTTTGCAGCAATTTGATCATGAAGGCCTGATTCACGCAGTCTCCTCTGAACAGTTGATGTCTGTTACTTGAACTCTGTGAAGCATTTATTTTGGCTGCTATCTGAGGTGCAGTTAACTCTAATGAACATCCTCTGCAGCAGAGGTAAAGTCCTTGCCTGTGGCAGTCCTCATGAGAGCCAATTTCATCCAAGCGCTTGATGGTTTTTGCGACTGCACTTGAAGACACTTTCAAAGTAATTGACATTTTCTGGATTGACTGACGTTCATGTCTTAAAGTAATGATGGACTGTCTTTCTCTTTGCTTATTTGAGCTGTTCTTCTGTATACCACCCCTACCTTGTCACAACACAACTGATTAGCTCAAATGCATTAATTCCACAAATTAACTTTTAACAAGGCACACCTGTTAATTGAAATGCATTCCAGGTGACTACCTCATGAAGCAGGCTTGAGAATGCAAAGTGTGTGCAAAAGCTCTCAAGGCTAAGGGTGGCTACTAAGAATTTCAAATATAATTTTAATTTGTCTAACACTTTGTTTTGGTTACTCCATGATTCCATATGTGTTATTTTGTAGTTTTGATGTCTTCACTATTATTATACAATGTACCCTGGAATGAGGTAGGTGTGTCCAAACTGTATGTCTCACCTTGCAAGATGAGAGCGGGGCAGCAGACTGTACATTAGGCTATACAGTGAGGTCCATGCTGAAGGTTCTGAGCGGGAACCGGAGCGAAGCCTCTTCTATAGTATATTCTCTGTTGTGCACTGTAGTTTCATGTGCTTGAACGACACGCCCTCGCTCTTTTGAAAGCAGTCAGTGCCTCGTGTGGGGTAACAAAGCTGGTGAAGACAGGTGGGCTTTACACAAACGTCTAAAGATGGCTGTTGGAGAGGTTACATAAAGAGATTTTTTTTATTCTGCAAAATTCCTTGTCTAAGGGACACGGAATCCTTTATAAATAATAAACCACCGTGAGCTGGCAGCAGGACAAGTCATTCATAATTTCTTTTTTTGTTGTTATATTTAGAGTGATAGCCTATGTTATTGATTGTTCATGGCTTGTTTGTAGATATTTCAGTTATTCACTGCCGTAACAATCAATGCCACATTACCTCATCACACTCAACCACTTTAGCATGCCAGTGTGATGGTTAAAGTCAAGGACCCTTTCCGTCTTAATCCACCTCAGTATGTCAGTGTTTAGCAGGAAACCCAGAATGACGCTGTGTCTATTTCTGTCGTAACCCCCCCAGCATGCCAGTGTTGTGGATGCAGATGGCGAGAAGTTGATGACCCCGGAGGACTTTGTGCAGAAGTACCTGGGCCTGCACACACAGATCCACCACAATCCCAAAACTGTCCAGCTCATCGCCGGTGTAGCCGACACAACCAAGGACGGGTGAAGAGCTGCCTACGTTAACCCTCTCATCCGTCTCTTTCGCTATCTTTCTCTCTCCCTTATCCTGTCTCCACCAAGTACATGGTTAACAGTTGATTATGCTTAGCCTTCTGTCTCTCATTCATTTTGTCTCCTGTCGTGCTCCCTCTCCACATCAACCATGGGAGATTGTTTTCATTGTGCAGAAGGCTCCTGCAGTAGGGAATGATAGCGGTCTCATACCCACACATATACAATGGTGATGCTTAGATCAGTTAATTATGATGTTATTTGGTCTAAGAACAGAAGCTGCCTTAACGGGTGCTCATAGATTAGATTATACACAGACACACTGCACAAGCCCTTTCAATGCACTTAATCCACTCTTATGAGATAGACTTAAATAGTTCATGATTCTGAAAACATTTACTCCTTCAAATGTCTCAAAGTAACAGGTGTGCCTTTTCTAATGGTTAGGATTCGGCGCTCTCACCGCCGCAGCCCAGGTTCGATTCCTGGTCAGGGAACTAATCTTTTGAGTGGCAGGTAGCCTAGTGGTTAGGGCATTGGGCCAGTAACCAAAAGGTTGCTGGATCGTATTCCCGAGCTGACAAGGTAAAAATCTGTCGTTCTGCCCCTGAACAAGGCCTACCGGGGAACAGTGGGTTACCTGCCATCATTGTAAATAAGAATTTGTTCTTAACTGACTTGCCTAGCAAAATAAAACATGTAAACAGTAAAAATACTAAGTGAAGTTTCACTCATTGTTTCGATACAAGGGTCATCAAGTTGTAACCTAGGTCAGTCGTGTAATGGATAAAAGTGTGTGTGTCTTGCAGGGGGATGAAGCACATGTCTCATTCAGCACTGTTTAAAGTGCGAATCGCCAATGAGTCTTTTAATTTTCACTTAAGTCTAGAGAAATGACCTGAAATCCATTACAATTGGTTTACACGATTTGAAATGCATGGAGTCATTTGAAGAAATAGTGCATGGCCTAATTTCTCCCTACATCATTGCTGACATTTTATGACGTTTCAGTAAAAGCTGAACCTTTCTCCCTCTGATTGGATCTGTATCTGAAGCTTTGTCCTTCATGGCATCGCGTGTACTGTTTTAACGTTGCCTCTCTCTCTCCACAAAAACACACACACACACACACACAGGCTGATCTCATTCCAGGAGTTCTTGGCGTTTGAGTCGGTGCTGTGTGTTCCGGACGCTCTCTTTATCGTAGTCTTCCAGTTGTTTAACAAGACCGGCACTGGAGACATCACCTTTGGTACGTACGTGACTGTGTGTGTTGGGGTGGTGGCGATACCTGCTTTCAACTGTTTCCAGACCCCAAAAGAATAAACGTATGTGACGTAGTACGCAATTTTTGGGGACAACCTTTAGCTCGTGAGAGCTTCTTTCAGAACTACTGGCTAAAAAGTAGACAAGTACCAGAGAATCTTTATTTTTTTTTTATTTTTTTTTAATAGGATTATGCTTTGAGACTTGGCACACTAATACGCTCTCTTATATACACACACACACATTCAAACACACTTTTTAGTGCGTGTGCTCGCACGCCTAATTAAAGGCAACCAATTATGGTTTGTTAGTACAGTCTCTCAGCCTGAAGGCCACTGTTTTAATCTGATGTCTGAATATAGGTTAATGCTGGTCTGTCATAGAATGAGCAGAACCGATTTTGTCCCGGTGTTCACAGATGCACAGAAAGAAAGTGTGAGATGATGTGAAGACGTTTTAAAATGGTACAACTAATATGGCCGCCGTTCCTCCCCGTCACATAACGTTGCATTGAATGGGAATGTCCCTTCTGCTCATTCTAATTCTATGGTTCTCTCGATCTGTCCATCCCTTGAACAGAGAATGTGCGGGACATCTTCAGCCAGACTACTGTGCACCACCACATCCCCTTTAACTGGGACTGTGAGTTCATCTGCCTGCACTTTGGACACGACCGCAAGAAATGCCTCGGCTACCTCGAGTTCACCCAGTTTCTACAGGTATTCACACACACTCAGTCATGCACACACACGCTCCGTGGCAGTGACATATTGCGTGTGTGACATTCAGATAGCATGACGTGTATAATTGCAGGAAATTTGCTTTAAAACTCAGCGTTCTCTCTGCCCCGTGGCAAATGTGTAGGAAATGTAGCTTTATAAAACGGCCACATTTTGTCTCCGGCCAAGAGGAGGGCTTCTAAAACTATGCCAGTGGCCTCGCCCGCTACCACGCCCCACGTTAACTTTGCCACCAATGTCGAAAAGTATCCCAGGGGAAGCACTGCACACGCTCTTCTCTACCTACAGGAGTTGCAGTTGGAGCATGCACGCCAGGCCTTTGCCCAGAAGGACAAGAACAAGAGCGGCACCATCTCTGCCATGGACTTCAGTGACATCATGGCCACAATCCGACACCACATGCTTACACTGTTTGTGGAGGAAAACCTGGTTTCGGTAAGAGAGAGTGTATGATTGTGTGTGGGATAAGAGAGTCCGCGTGTTTACAGACAGGGGAGTAATGGAGAGGGCATCCCTGTTCTAAACCCTTCCTCTGTGCGATTGTCCTCCCAGGCTGCGGGGGGCAGCACCTCTCACATGGTCAGCTTCTCCTACTTCAACGCCTTCAACTCTCTGCTCAACAACATGGAGCTGATCCGCAAGATCTATAGCACGCTGGCCGGGACCCGCAAGGACGCACAGGTCACTAAAGGTAACATGCGTGCACCTTGCCTATGCAGGCCCTTACGTATACCCCTCCACACACACGCACACGCATGCACTGTACTGACACAGCCACACTGGTCAGAAGTGCTCCAGACGTGTGAGAGGAGTAGTGTGATCCCACTTTGCCAGTCGTCTGGTAGCTGCCAGCAGGGGAACTGTCATGTTGGAAGAGAGCATTGGTAAGCTCTCTCAATCTCTACTGTAGTATGTGTGGATGCACAGCATGTGTGATGCAGACTATTAACCCATCTCTCTCTAGAGGAGTTTGCCCTTGCTGCAAACAAGTTTGGCCAGGTCTCTCCCATGGAGATTGACATCCTGTACCAGCTATCAGGCCTACACTCCCACTCTGGGTAAACATGCTCACTGCTCTAAAAGCCTCGTACTGTATACATACCTGTTCAGAGTGTTGTGGTAATGACGCTGTGTTGTCTCAGGCGTCTGAACTTTGCTGACATTGAGAGGATAGCCCCGCTGGAGGAGGGAGCGCTGCCCTATCACCTGGCCGAGTTACAGAAACAGGTAAGAGACGTGCATTTGTGTGTGTGTGCGTGTGCAACTGCGAGCGAGTGTGGGTCAAACTCTCCTCTCTCTGTGTAGCAGAGCCAGGGTGATGGTTCCAGGTCCGTGCTGCTGCAGGCCGCAGAGTCGGCCTACCGGTTCAGCTTGGGCTCCTTCGCTGGAGGTAAGGGACTGGGGGTGAGGTAAGGGAATGGGGGTGGTGTGAGGTAAGGAATACTTTCATGGACTATATCCACCCCCCCACCCAAATGAAAAGTTACTTGGTTTAAAAAAAAAAGTTTTGCCTAGTTTCAATAGCCCACTTAGGTGTGTGTGTGTAGCTACGGGAGCCACGGCAGTGTATCCGATAGACCTGGTGAAGACCAGGATGCAGAACCAGAGGATTACAGGCACGTTCGTAGGAGAGCTCATGTACAAGAACAGCTTTGACTGTGCCAAGAAGGTGCTGCGCTACGAAGGCTTCTTTGGATTCTACAGAGGTATGGACGGACATTGTGCATTCTTGGTTGTTCTCCTTCTCGCTTTTCTTCCCCTCTTGGCTGCTGTTTTCCTCCCCATCCTTCTCTTCTGCTCTTTACCTCTCGTTCCATCCTTCCCGTCCCTATTTTATTTTCTCCTGGTCCTCTTTTTTTTTTTTTTTTTTTTAATTGCCTGCTATTTTGCCTTTCTGCACTGCCCTTGCGTTTCTGCTGTCTCTTCTGTTGATGGAAAAAGGACTGCAAGACTGCCATTTATTGTTGGCTCGCCCACACTGCATCACTAAACCGGCCTCCATCCATTCACTTCTTCCTTTGTTCTTTATTTCTCACCTTTCCTTCATCCTCGTACTCTTTTCTCCTCCCTTAAGAAACTGTTGTCGTCATGAGACGTGGTTCATGTCATATGTGGACTCAATCTCCCATGCTGCCCTGCAGGTCTTCTTCCCCAGCTCATAGGCGTGGCGCCAGAGAAGGCAATCAAACTTACGGTGAGTCTAACTCCTCCCCCTCCACTCAGCCAATCACTATGGATGTGCACCTTAAGATAACTCAACACGTATTCTGTTTAAGACATGCCTGACTATTCTCTCTGTAGTACTTATTTGCTGATTATCTCCTCTCTCTCTGTTCTCCCTGTAGATGAATGACTTTGTGAGAGATAAGTTCACTGGTAAAGACGACACCATTCCATTCGCTGCTGAGGTGCTGGCCGGAGCCTGTGTGAGTATGACCGACGACCAACCCTGTTCCTGTCAAACTTCCCAACTCTAAATGCGTCCCATTCTGTTCTACCTGAATGGGAAGCTGTGGTAGCCTCCCTCCATGTCTTTCTCACTCATTTCACCTTATGTCTCTCTTTGCAGGCAGGGGCTTCCCAGGTGGTCTTTACGAACCCGCTGGAGATAGTCAAGATCAGACTGCAGGTGGCAGGAGAGATCACAACAGGACCCAGAATTGGCGCCCTCAGTGTCATCCGAGACCTTGGCTTTTTCGGCCTCTACAAGGTAGACGTGTGTGGCCATTACGTCTGGTGTCATTGTTCTTGTATTTTGGTAACCAAAAGGCCTTTTGATTGAAAGTAATGTATTTTATTTACTCGTGTGTGTGTGTAGGGCGCTAAAGCATGTTTATTGAGAGACATCCCTTTCTCAGCCATCTTCTTCCCAGTGTACGCCCACACCAAGGCTCAGTTTGCCGACGAGCAGGGTCGACTAGGCCCGTTACAGCTGCTAGCTTCTGGAGCCATCGGAGGTACACGCGCTTCACAGACCTATTCAGTTTCTATTCCACTTGATTTGATTGTCAAAAACAGTCATGGCCTCAAGTGACACCCTTTCTGACTCCATTTCCCAGGCATCCCTGCTGCCTCCCTGGTGACACCTGCCGATGTCATCAAGACGCGCCTGCAGGTAGCAGCGAGGGCGGGACATACCACCTACACTGGAGTCATGGACTGTTTCAGGAAAATCACGCAGGAGGAGGGATTCGGAGCACTGTGGAAGGGAGCTGGAGGTGTGTGTTGTGGTGTTTGTGTGTCAAAGTGATTACACAAATGGGAATTCACTGTCTCTCTCTCTCTCTTCCCCCCAGCTCGTATGTGTCGATCCTCTCCTCAGTTTGGAGTAACTCTGGTGACCTATGAGCTTCTACAGAGGTGGTTTTATGTGGACTTCGGAGGACAGTGAGTACACACACGCACACACACACACACACACTCCCCACTGTTATAACCCAAGATACCATTGTTAGTTAATCTCCAATGTCTCATTTCCCGCTATCTTTATCCAGTCGTCCGGCGGGGGCTGAGCCCACTCCTAAATCTCGTATCTCTGAGCTTCCTCCGGTCAGTGCTGACCACGTGGGAGGCTACCGTCTGGCCACGGCCACCTTCGCTGGCGTGGAGAACAAGTTTGGCCTCCACCTGCCCAAGTTCAAGTCCTCTGGAGTGGTCTCCATTCACCCTGACCCCGTTGACCCCTCTTCTGCCCCCCTTCAAGAGGCTGCCGCCCCCCTAAAGACTGGCCTCTAACTGCCCGCCACCACCCCTCCACTAAGGGCTATGCACTTAAGACAGACATGCATACGGATCAACAAACTCATTTTGAGGGGCCATGTACACCGAAATGCACACACGTACACTCCTAGGGGCCATGTACACCGAAATGCACACACGTACACTCCTAGGGGCCATGTGCACAGCTATAAACACAAACACCCCAGGGTCTACTCTAGTGCTCTAACCCTGGTCCTGGAGAGCTGACTGTAGGTCCATTGTTGAAGCAGGCATTAACCTGAACACTGTATCTCCAGTGGCTACATGCGCCTCTCCTTTTTCTTTCCATTCCGCTTTTCATATGAAACCATTGGTTTGAAAGGAGCCTTCTCTCTCTATTCCTTTGCTCTCGCTCCCATTCCTCCATCTCTCTGGTGGCTCCTCTCTTCTCATGAATAACTAAATATAATTTTTTTTGGGGCTACTATGATTGGACAGTGTGTGGGAGATATTTGATTAGACGGCATGTGTAAGGCTTTACTGAGTGCCTTGCACAGGAAGTTAATGTACATATTTTAGATCTGCTGTACAGAGACGTGACACAGCTGGAAAGCAACATTATTACTGATGTTAGAGCAATATTAATCTAACATTGGAGAACAATGTTAGAGCAAACCCATGATAGCGAAATGTTTCAGTGACAAATGTTGCGGTAATGTTAAAAAGCAACGTGACTAATGATGGAGTTACGTTGGGCCTTCGTCTCTTGAATCACTCTTACTGATGTACAGACCTTCAAACTGTTTGAGGAGAATCCTGGGCAAAGGATTAAGTAACTTAAATGCATTTTAAATTGTATTTTATTGAAAAAAGTAATTTAGTTTAATTTCACACCTGAAAATATTTTATTTCAAGGAGAATGAACAGCAAAAATGGCCAAGCAAAATCTAACCAATAGTTTGTGGAAAACTAGACTTGGTCACTTTGTCATACAGAAAATGTAATTAGATACACACCATATCTATACAGAGTTTGGTCAACTCCAACAGAGAATTATAATGGACAATGTTCTGACAAGTCTTGTTGGAATGTTAACTAGAATGTGGTGCCTTCGGTGCCAACATGGAGGAGAGTTTCCCAAGGCACTGTACATGGAGAGTTTGGCAAAGTGTTCAGACCCCTTATGTTATAGCCTTATTCTAAAATTGATTAAATAGTCCCCCCCCCCCCCCCCCCCAATCTACACACAATACCCCATAATGACAAAGCAAAAATGTAGAAATGTTTGCTAATTTATTAATGGAAATATTACATTTATATAAGTATTCAGACCCTTTACTCAGTACTTTGTTGAAGCACCTTTGGCAGCGATTACAGCATCAAGTCTTCTTGGGTATGACGGTACAAGCTTGGCACATCTGTATTTGGAGTTTCTTCCATTTTTCTCTGCAGATCCTCAAGCTCTGTCAGGTTGGATGGGGAGCGTTGCTGCACAGCTATTTTCAGGTCTCTCCAGAGATGTTCAAGTCTGGGCTCTGGCTGGGCCACTCAAGGACATTGAGACTTGTCCCGAAGCCACTTCTGCGTCGTCTTTGCTGTGTGCTTAGAGTCATTGTCCTGTTGGATGGTGAACCTTCGCCCCTGGCTGAGGACCCTGAGTGCTCTGGAGCAGGTTTTCATCAAGGATCTCTTTGTACTTTGCTCAGTTCATCTTTCCCTCAATCCTGACTAGTCTCCCTGTCACTGAAAAACATCCCAACAGGATGATGATGCCACCACCATGCTTCACCGTAGGGATGTTGCCAGGTTTCCTCCAGAAGTGGTGCTTGGCATTCAGGCCAAGGAGTTCAATTTTGGTTTTATCAGACCAGATAATCTGCCCCCCCCCCCCAATTGCTCAGTTCGGCCGGGCGGCCAGCTCTAGGAAGAGTCTTGGTGGTTCCAAACCTCCATTTAAGAATGACGGAGGCCACTGTGTTCTTGGGGACCTTCAATGCTGCAGACATTTTTTGGTACTCTTTCCCCAGATCTGTACCTCGATACAATCCTGTCTTGGCGCTCTACGGACAATTCCTTCGACCTCATGGCTTGGTTTTTGCTGACATGCACTGTCAACTGTGGGACCTTATATAGACAGGTGTGTGCCTTTCCAAATTATGTCCAATCAATTGAATTTACCTCAGGTGGACTCCAATGAAGTTGTAGAAACATCTCAAGGACGATCAATGGAAACAGGATGCACCTGAGCTCAATTTCAAGTCTCATAGGAAAGGGTCTGAATACCAATGTAATTAAGGTATTTCTGTTTATTTTTGCAAAAATATCTAAATCTGTTTTTGCTTGTGTAGATTTTAGAATAATGCTGTAACTTAACAAAATGTGGATAAAGTCAAGGGGTCTGAATACTTTCCAGAGGTACTGTATCTATGGCTCTGCTTGCGTCCACATCTTCATATGTGGGAAGATTTCATTAGTCATGCTTTCAGGAAGGAGAACGAAACTGTTTTTCTATTAAGAGACATACAGGTACATTACCAAAAGAGAAAGTAAAAACTTTGGTTCATAACTTGCCGTGAAGAATAGTTTTAGTTAATTTAAAAAGCTTTATTTTTTTATTTTTGGGTTTAGGTGTAGTGTTAATGTCAGGGGATATTAGAAACGTTATCTGCAGAAATATGTAATATGTTTAAAATGTGTGTAACCAAATGTGATATAAATGCATGGATAAATAAAATTGTTGCTAAAATATGAGGACATGGCTGTCCTTGTCTATGAAGGTTGGAATGCGCATAGCATGGGTGATCTTTTTCTGTTCTTCACCATCAGTTTAACACACATCGTCAGCCCATAGGGAACATACATACGTCTGCAAAATGTACAAATACAAAGTAGTAAAAAGGTACGTTTTGCATATTTAGAAAAGGACTTGAGTTGGAGTGGTGGACAGAACACTGTCGACCTTCTAGAACCCTGAGGGATAGACGTCACACCTGCTCCAACCAGAGGGAGGATTTGGAAGCAAGAGGGGCGTGGTCCCCAAAGTAACCATGGTGATCAGGCGAGTAGGCGCTGCGCGGCGAGCTCATCTTCTTCGTCTCGGCTCTCGTTGATCTCCACGAGCGTGCGCACGAAACGGGTCCACTCATCTGCCTTGGGCACACAGATTTGCTGTGGAAACGAGAGAACATACACACACACACACACACACACATGGGTCACACACAGGTATGACATGTACAGTATATCAAGAGCTTCAGTATAAGGGATGGATCTCTCACCTCTCCTACGTCGTAGACCAGCACCTGCCCGTCTGAATCTCCTGTAGCGATTTCTCTCCCTGAGTGAGCCCACCGCACACGGTTCAGAGCAGGAGACCCATCCACAACCACACTGGCACTGGGCACCTAGCACACGCACAATGTTGCATTGTTCATATGCATATCTGTTGTTTTGCACTGTGCGTAGAAATGTGTGTGTACCTCTGTGTCGTTGTTGAGGTTCCACAGGTCCAGCCGTCCTGATCCATCCACACAGGCGAAGAGGGCGGGGTGAGTGGGAGACCACATGACATCATACACATAGTCACAGCTGTCCTCAAACAAATACAGAGGACGAGTACTCTACAGAGAGACGATGGGGAGAAAGGGTAAGTGTGTGTCGCCGCAAAGCACAGTAACCGGTGCCAGTAACAACAACGCCCGGGACACAGAACGAACCATTCCCGCTGCCACAGAAGCTGCAGATCACCGATCAACCTGCCCAGCCACCTCCGGACCCATGGCCAGCCAGACCCACACAACAACCGGGACCAGCGACCCCTGGAGGGAGATCATACTCTACTACGAGGGCTCCCAGAAGAAGTGTGTGTGTTACCTTGGTGGTCCAGAGCTTAACAGTCCAGTCGAAGGAAGCAGAGATGAAGAGATGGGAGAAATCCACGGGACCCCCGGCACTGTGACAGCTCAGTCCAGTGACTGGACCGTGGTGTCCCTCAAACACATCACTGATGCCTGCCTTACTGTAACAGACACACACACAGACACACACATATTGGTGTTGGCCACAAAGTGATGTCCACAAAGCAAAGTTATGAACACACACACCTCCCGTGGCGGCAGGCGGTGTAGACGGATCCATCTTCACTCCCAACCACAAAGTTGTTGACGTCACCCAGAGGAAACGCCATGGAGGTCACTGATACTGCCTTAGACTGCTTAAACACCAGCTCCAGGCTGTCCTGTATCACACACACACACACAGCATTAAAACTGCCAAAACACTAACTTCGCAATGTCCTAGAACACAAACACACACTGCAATCGTACCTGTGGTTGAGACAGCATGTCTAGGTTCCAAGAACACATCTTTCCGTCAGTAGAGATGCTGATGAGGTTGTGAGCGTTTTGGGTCCCGACCACGTTCACACAGTACACCGGGTGCTGAATATCACAGGACACCGTTAGAAATGGGTGATGTTTCCATTTAGCTAACATGACACAGTCCAGTCTATATTTAGCTGATAGTAGCTTGTACCCGTAAAATAATATCTAAACATTTTCACAATTTGAAAGCTATTGAGCACTCAATGTTGACAACGTGGCCAAAAGTATATGAACATCTCATTCCAAGATCATGGGCATTAGTATGGAGTTGGTCCCCCCTTTAGTGCTGTAACAGCCTCCACTCTTCTGGGAAGGCTTTCCACTAGATGTTGGAACATTACTGCGGGGACTTGCTTCCATTCAGCCACAAGAGCATTAGTGAGGTTGGGCACTGATGTTGGGCGATTAAGCTCGCAGCCGGCGTTCCAATTCATCCCAAAGGTGTCCGATGGGGTTGAGGTCAGGGCTCTGTGCAGACCAGTTAAGTTCTTCCACGCCAATATCTGGCCACTTTAGTTGTGATACAAACCTTATCAAAACATATAGGGCTATGGGGGGGACTATGATTTTTTTTTTAAAGCCATTGTTTCTTGCCTTAAACTGGACATCATTCACAAGTGATAGGCTAATATTGTCACCCATAAGACTATTCTTGATTTAATCTTGCACTAAATAATATGTGAGTGAAATTCGTTTTGATTTAGAATGGACCATTATATTGTCTCAACAGGGGCAGGGGGAAAAATATATGTAATCTCTCCACTTAAATAGGGAATGGAGGAAGCTTTTACTGTGGTTAATTGTCATACCAGCCAGGTAGGCTATACTCCTGTTGTAAAGATAAGCAATGTGCTTAATATTAGCTTTATATTAGGAAAGTTGAGAAAAATATAATAGGCCTTGCCTATAGAAAACTGATAGAATCCTCCTCTTTTTAATAGAGGCCATCACTCTCTTTTTTTAGCCTATAGAAATGTGTGCAACATTAGCCCATGGGTTCTGATGAAGTGTTTGATTTGATTTTTTAATACATTTGCATTGATGTCAGAGTGATTAGAGGGACAATAGAGTGCTGAGTACCAGGCAGTTAGCAAGTTTGGTATGCTACTAATGACCATCAGAGCTTGGAGAAGCCTAATTACCGTATCTAAATTGTCATGTGTAATTTGACTGCCTTCATGATTCGTGACCGCTGGTGTAGCAGTAATACGGTCACCACAACAGCCCTGGTTGCAACCGAGGACAGACGATTTTTACACGCTATGTCCTGACGTTTCCACTTCACAATAACAGCACTTACAGTTGACCGGGGCAACTCTAGCAGGGCAGAAATTTGACGAACTGACTTGTTGGAAAGGTGGCATCCTATGAAGGTGCCATGTTGAAAGTCACTGAGTTCTTCAGTAAGGTTATTCTACTGCCAGTGTTTGTCTATGGAGATTGCATGGCTGTGTGCTTGATTTTATACACCTGTCAGCAACGTTGCTTTGTAGTGTATGTGAGTTACCGTGTGAGCGGATGCAGACAGGGGGGTTCTCTGTACAGATGTCCTTTTGTTGCTCCTGTTGTCCCATAGGACGATCTGGCCTGAGTAAGTCCCACCCACAATCAGGTTAGGATGGAACCTGGCGAATGCCGCTGACATCACCGCAGACTGGGGAAGAGACACAGAGAAGAGAATTATATTCACAGAGAGGTGGTGTGTGTGTGTGTGTGTGTGTGTGTGTGTGTGTGTACCTGGCAGTGGAAGGTGTATTCGGGTGTGGTCTTCTTATACTTCATATTCCAGACCAGAGCCACTCCGTCCGGCTCATGAGGAGCATCTTCATTGTTGTTGTAGGAGGCCACCAGCAGCTCAGGGTACTGAATCAAACAGCAGACGGCAGTCAAACAGCAGTCAACAGGGGTAAAACAGACGTATATCAGGAATCAAATACACAGATTTGCATGACTCTAACAGAGTCCAACACAAGAGATGATGTAACTTTTTAAAAGATAGGCCCTAATCCGAATCATCACACATACTCTCCTACCTGAGGAGACCAGTCCAGACAGGTGACCACTCTGTTCTTGGACCAACGTTCGTCAGAGAACACCCTACTCAGAGACATCTTAGCCCCCGCCTGCATCTCACTGGAAAGGAAGAAAGAAATATTGAAAGAAAAAGCGAGAGAAATAAGAACATAAACTCTCTATAGCTGTGTGTTCAGGTGTGAGTGTCTCACCCCTCCTTGTCCTCCAGGTCTCGGCCACTGTAGTCGAAGCAGACGTCCACTCGCTCAGAGAGAGCCCGCTCTACAATCCTGCTCCCTCGATCGAAGAAGGTCATGAACTCCTCAGAGTTGAGCAGGTGCATCTTCTCCTCTTCAGTCAGCTCCTTGGGAGGGACTACACACGCACACACGCATGAATATCGGAAGTGGTGTAGGCCAGGGCTAGTCAATTTACAGAGGCAGGAGGGTAAAGTCAATCTCACCTTCTTCTTGCTTCTCCTCCTCATCAGCTTTCTCCTCCTGGGAGTCCTCTGCTGGCTTGGGATCGACCATCTCCTCCTCCTCTTCTTCCTCCTCCTCCTCCTCTGCTACACACGCACGCACACACACCCACAACATCATGCTCACAACAACACAACGTACAATAAAACATTCAAAGTTTGTAGAATTGCCGCTAACCCATAAAACACTAAGTTTACCTGGTTTAGCCTGGGTGTGTGTTTGTGTATCGGCGGGGGTCTGTGTCTCCTTGGAGTAGGACACCATCTCTTTTGGAGGGAAATCCACCTGGGTCACCATTGCCATGCCAAGCCTAAAACCTCGCCTGGACAGGAGACACACACATAGTCAGAGAGACACATACAAACTTAAAAACACAGCCACACCATTATACAAACACTCTCACACTCCACATCCAAACACACCATTACAAAGACAAACACTCTACATGTGCTAGCAGACAGCAATGTGTATGATGCTAACAAGGGCCATTCAGGCACACCAAAAAAATGACCAAGAGGAACAGAAGAGAGGAGCAAAACCACAGCCCAAGTAGGGGAATGAGTCTTATAGAGTAAGAAAGAGGTGAACCCCAGTAGTTCAGAGTCAGAGTGCAGCTGCAGAGTAGAGGGGTCAGGATCCCAGGGTAATGTCCTGATACAGCCCCAATGCACCACCAGGGGGCAGCAGAGAGAGAGAGGGCAGGAAGAGAGAGAGAGAGAGCAGGAAGAGAGAGAGAGAGAGAGAACAGGAAGAGAGTGAGTAACACAGAGAAAGAGAGAAAGCTGGCAGGTTAATAATATACAATGAGCATACAAGTACTTAATCACAAATACACAAACACAGACCTAGAGTTTCCATCTCCAGAGTCCTGGCTTCCAGAATCGCTGCCCACTGACTTGGCTGAGGGAGACATAAGGGTAGTGACTAGATAGTGAAACAGACACGTATCCTCTGTTATTACCCTCAGAGGCTGGGCTGTGTGGGGCTGTGTGTGTGTGTGTGGGGGTCAAAGAATGAGGGAGTGATTAATTGAGTGAATGAGAGAGTCAGTTGGTTAGTAGTAAATGACGGGAGAGACGAAAAGAGAAGAAAAAGTAGGGGACAAGTGGCACGCTGAGGCTTCATGCAAAAATGCTTATTAAAAAAACAGAAGAGTGTGTACGTGAGTGTGTGTACATGTGTGTGTGTCTTTACTGTTGGGTATATCAGGGGTGATCCCCATGCTTTGCAGCAGAGCCTCAGCCTCTCTCCTCTTCTTCTCCAGGTCAGAAGAGTCATCTGCTGCACCGACTCCACCCCCTTCCCCTTCCCGCTTCGAGTCAGACCCCTACAGGGGGAGAGAGTGGAAGGGGGGGGAAGAGGGAGAATGGGTAGAAAAGGAGAGGCAGCGATGAGAGGGATCCGTTGAATTGGAGAGACGGGGAAAAAGATCACGTAATAAATACAATATAACCACGTATAAATACTGCATAGGCTTTTACATGACACACTAATAACAATAATATACTATTTATTTTACTTGTATTTATTCAGGGGAGCCCAATTGAAACCAGGGTCTCATTCTCAATAGTGCCCTGAGAACAAACAATTCACAAATCAACATGATGATACAATAAAACAGCAGCAACAAAAAAGAACTACGAGATACAGAAGATACAGTACGTTTCACAACACAAAAATGATCACAATCAACCAGAAAACGAGCAAACTTCCGTGAATTCATTCCTCATCAGCGTTCTAAAGTGCCCTACTGTCACCAGGGATTCAAGACGTAACAAGGATTGTAAATTATTCCAAACATGTTCTGAGTAAAACTAAATGCTGATTTACCGAGGTTGGTGGAGACACGAGGGACTTCAAGTGTTAACCAACCCTGTAAGTGGGCTTGGGGACTCGTATTTTTATACATTAACAGAGAAGTGAGATATGTTAGAAGCTTGTGCAGCAGAGCTTATGTAAACAAAAAGGGGAAAATGAAGTGATCTATGGGAATTTAGAGAGGTCAAGCTGACCTGATAAAGGACGTTGTGGTGATTATTAAACCTGTCAACTGTGATTAAAGCGAAGCGCGCTATGGTACACTGCACCCAAGGGTTTTAGAGTAGAGGCTGCTGCATTCTGATGAATGGTGTCACCATAATCAAGAACTGGCAGGAAGGTTGCCTGTACAACCTGCTTCCTGCTGTTTAAGGAGAGGCATGATCTAAACTCAGCAAAAAAGGAAACGTCCCTTTTTCAGGACCCTGTCTTTCAAAGATAATCCAAATAACTTCACAGATCTTCATTGTAAACACTTTTTCCCATGGTTGTTCAATGAACCATAAACAATTAATGAACATGGAACAGTCGTTATGACACTAACAGCTTACAGACGATAGGCAATTAAGGTCACAGTTATGAAAACTTAGGACACTAAAAGAGGCCTTTCTACTGACTCTGAAAAACACCAAAAGAAAGATGCCCTGCTCATCTGCATGAACGTGCCTTAGGCATGCTGCAAGGAGGCATGAGGACTGTAGATGTGGCCAGGGCAATAAATTGCAATGTCCATACTGTGAGACGCCTAAGAAAGCGCTACAGGGAGACAGGACGGACAGCTGATCATCCTTGCAGTGGCAGACCCAGTGTAACAACACCTGCACAGGATTGGTACATCCGAACCTCACACCTGCGGGACAGGTACAGGATGGCAACAACAACTACCCGAGTTACACCAGGAACGAACAATCTCTCCATCAGTGCGCAGACTGTCCGCAATAGACTGAGAGAGAATTGACTGAGGGCTTGTAGGCCTGTCGTAAGGCAGGTACTCATCAGACATCACCGACAACAACGTCGCCTATGGGCACAAACCCACCGTCGCTGGACCAGACAGGACTGGCAAAAAGTGCTCTTCACTGACAAGTCGCGGTTTTGTCTCACCAGGGGTGATGGTCGGATCCACGTTTATCGTCGAAGGAATGAGCGTTATACCGAGGCCTGCACTCTGGAACGAGATCGATTTGGAGGTAGAGGTTCCGTCATGGTCAGGGGCGGTGTCATTGCAGGCAATCTCAACACTGTGTGTTACAGGGAAGACATCATCCTCCCTCATGTGGTACCCTTCCTGCAGGCTCATCCTGACATGACCCTCCAGCATGACAATGCCACCAGCCATACTGCTCGCTCTGTGCATGATTTCCTGCAAGACAGGAATGTCAGTGTTCTGTCATGGCCAGCGAAGAGCCCGGATCTCAATCCCATTGAGCACGTCTGGGATCTGTTGGGTCAGCGGGTGAGGGCTAGGGCCATTCCCCCCAGAAATGTCCGGGAACTTGCAGGTGCCTTGGTGGAAGAGTGGGGTAACATCTCACAGCAAGAACTGGCAAATCTGGTGCAGTCCATGAGGAGGAGATGCACTGCAGTACTTAATGCAGCTGGTGGCCACACCAGATACTGACTGTTACTTTTGATTTTGACCCCCCTTTGTTCATGGACACATTATTCAATTTCTGTTAGTCACATGTCTGTGGAACTTGTTCAGTTTATGTCTCAGTTGTTGAATCCTATTATGTTCATACAAATATTTACACATGTTAGGTTTGCTGAAAACAAACGCAGTTGACAGTGAGAGGATGTTTCTTTTTTTGATGAGTTTATTTCTATAAAAGAAGTCTACTTTAAACCTCAGCTTCTTAACTAGGCACAAATGTCAATTCAACGTCTATTTCACGTTGGTTCAAAGTAATTTCATTGAAATGACATTGATTCAACCAATGTGTGCGCCCAGTGGGTAGCTAGCTCATCCATATGTTTTTTTAACATAACATTTTTGTAAATCCAAATACCCAGATATTTGTAGGCGGCAACCTGCTCGATGAGAGAACCATCCAATGCATAAATGTGTAAACCATCTGAAATATTTCTATGAGAATTAGAAAACAACACATATTTAGTTTTTTTCAGCAATAACTAACCATTTTAAATCAACAAGGGCTTTCTGCAAGGCGACTAAAATCAGACTGAATCTCCAACATAGCCTGGTCAACAGTAGGCGCAATAGAATACATACATTTAATCTGCCTACAGATGAATGTTACAGGGATGTGAGCCCCCACAACTCCTCTGCAACAAACCAGCCATTAGCATGTTCTACTTCTCTTCTCTCTACTTACATCCTTCTTCTTGTTCTTCTCCTCCTCTTTTCTCTTCTTTTCCTCTCGGATCTGGGCCAGGCGCTGTTTCTTCCTCTCCAGCTCTGCTTTCAGCTCACTCTTATCCTGTTTATCCGCCATGCTACAAGAGAGAGGGAGAGAGAGGGAACAAGAGAAGTCAATATGAGTTTTGAAGATCTAACTGCTGGCGTGTGTGTGTGTGTGTGTGTGTGTGTGTGTGTGTGTGTGTGTGTGTGTGTGTGTGTGTGTGTGTGTGTGTGTGTGTGTGTGTGTGTGTGTGTGATGGTAGCTGCCGGTGGTATCACACCGTAACCATGTGGACACAATGGGATAACTGTTCATGACAATGTGTCTTTTATCTGTGTGCGACATGGAAAATAATATGCTACGCCTATGTTTAGCTGGGTTGTTATGTTGAACAAACGATTTCGGTCAGATCTTATCATGGGCACAGCGCGGGATAGAAATAACCCATACATTTCATATTGATTACTGTAGGCCTACTTCTTGTCCGTTGATTCATGCAGCAGATAGAATCATGAAATTACAACATTAATCAAAGGTTTGTTATTAACAGTTCACCGAACACCAAATGAATTAGGTGGTTTATTGGAAACGGGTTGAGTGGGACGTTGAATGATTGTCACATCACATCTCAGTATGACCATCTGATTCCACGAGAGCAGGAGCTTGCACTCTGACAAACAGTCATCATCTGAGTCCTGCTCGATGCGAAGCGAGCCAGCTACAGAGCACACTGACTGAATTGAAAGACGCAACTCTTCATTTGAACATCGCTTCATTGTAAAATAGTAATCTATTTATCCACAAGACAATAATCTCCTTGCCATTATTGCAAGGGAAAGGCGTTAGCTATTACAGCTAACTCGTGTTGAATCTGAAAGTGACACTGACAGCTATCCGCAGCTAGCTAGCAAGCAGGGTTGGGTAGGTTACTTTCTAAATGTAATCTGTTACGGTTACTAGTTACCTGTCCAAAACTGTAATCAGTAACGTAACTTTTTTTTACCCAAACTCAGTAACGTAATCAGTTACTTTTAGAGTACTTTCCCCTTAAGAGGCATTAGAAAAATACAAAAATGTATGTTACCAATTGAACAACATCTATTGCAGGATAAATCAATGTTAAAGTTGACATAGTTGGTCATATATGAATGTTAAATGTCACTTTATGGGTTGGTTATGTAGGCTTCTTCTAACCCATCGCTACTAAATTTAATAATACGAATAAATTATATTTTTACATTAAAAACCAAAGTCTATCAGAACTCCAGTCATTCCAATAAATGTTATACCCCTTGATCTTCAAGAACAGGACTTGGAAATATGGAAGTATAGATTAGCCAAATTGTTTTACCTGAGCATGACCCCAAAACTAAGGACTTATTATCCAGCCCTACTCTGTTGTTTATGATTTTGTTGTCATGGAGGACTGATTGGGCTCATTGATTCGAGTTGAAAAATAAATGCTGCGCTCATGGAAAGGCATGTTTTGAGCACTACTGAAAGGTGCAATTAACATGTGAATTATATATTTTTTTGCTATAGGCCTATTGTTTAACTTTTTGTTGGTGACACTGATATCTTGATAATATGCAGCTGTTTAAAGAGCAAATCCACAGACAACAAAAACAAAACGGCTGCCTGGAGAAATGTACCACTCTCAGATTAATAGACAGAGCTATGGATGCAAGGACTGACCATCGAGGATATCAACATATTTTTTTTTTATACCATGATATGAGGCTATACAGTGTTGGTTTACATTTACAAACACTGGAGAAAAACAAGTTTATATTTTGGGTTCTCATGTAGTGTAAAAGTTTAACTAAGTTCATGAGGCATTTATTTATAAGTTATATTCTTTAGGAATCAATGGATATATATATATATATATAAACACTACCGTTCAAAATTTTGGGGTCACTTAGAAATGTCCTTGTTTTTGAAAGAAAATAACTTTTTCCCCCAAATTTAAAATAACATCAAATTGATCAGAAATACAGTGTAGACATTGTTAATGTTGTAAATGACTATTGTAGCTGGAAACGGCAGATTTTTTATGCAATATCTACATAGGCATACAGAGGCCCATTATCAGCAACCATCACTCCTGTGTTCCAATGGCACGTTGTGTTAGCTAATCCAAGTGTATCATTTTAAAAGGCTAATTGATCATTAGAAAACCCTTTTGCAATTATGTTAGCACAGCTGAAAACTGTTGTCCTGATTAAAGAAGCAATAAAGCTGGCATTCTTTAGAATAGTTTAGTATCTGGAACATCAGCATTTGATTACAGGCTCAAAATGGCTAGAAACAAAGAACTTTCTTCTGAAACTCATCAGTCTATTTTTGTTCTGAGAAATGAAGGCTATTCCATGCGAGACATTGCCAAGAACCTGAAGATCTCATACAATGCTGTGTACTACTCCCTTCACAGAACAGTGCAAACTGTCTCTAACCAGAATAGAATCAGGAGTGGGAGGCCCCGGGGCACAACTGAGCAAGAGGACAAGTACATTAAAATGTCTAGTTTGAGAAACAGACGCCTCACAAGTCCTCAACTGGCATCGTCATTAAATAGTACCCGTGAAACACAAGTCTCAACGTCAACAGTGAAGAGGCGACTAAGGGATGCTGGCCTTCTAGGCAGAGTTCCTCTGTCCATTGTCTGTGTTCTTTTGCCCATCTTAATCTTTTCTTTTTATTGGCCAGTCTGAGATATGGCTTTTTCTTTGCGACTCTGCCTAGAAGGCCAGTATCCCAGAATCGCCTCTTCACTGTTGACATTGAGACTGGTGTTTTGCGGGTACTATTTAATGAAGCTGCCAGTTGAGGACTTGTGAGGTGTCTGTTTCTCAAATGTCATTGGTTCAGAGTTTGTTTTGATATTTTAACCTGCGTGTGGTGATCACGTTTGGTGTGGGGGGGACAAAACACATTCATGCACGATGGCGCGCAGGCGGTTTGTGTTCCGTATAAATGTATTTTGTCCCCCCACACCAAACGCGATCACGACACGCAGGTTAAAATATCAAAACAAACTCTGAACCAATTACATTAATTTGGGGACAGGTTGAAAAGCATTAAACATGTATGGCAATTTAGCTAGCTAGCTTGCACTTGCTAGCTAATTTGTCCTATTTAGCTAGCTTCCTGTTGCTAGCTAATTTGTCCTGGGATATAAACATTAGGATGTTATTTTACCTGAAATGCACAAGGTCCTCGTTGACGCGCGCGAGCAGTGTGCGTGCAATAATTTAATAACATAGATTCCTAAATTTATTTTGCAACGCACGTTACGCGAGCGGTGTAGTCAGGGTATTAGGCCAATGTATTTATTTATTTTATCAGCATGAATTAGATTGAGCAATAAAATACTCACTTTTATGCTGCTGTTGCAAGATCGCATTTTTCACTGGCTGTCCCCTGGTTTCAAAAACAATGCTTGATAGGCAGCTTAAACTTCTTGAATTAATCTATTATTGGTTTCAAATACACCTTTAGATTTTTGAACAGCCATCAAGCATTTATTCAAGTTGGATAATATTTGGAGGCCGACAGCAGTCGCACCTTTGGAAGACATGGCTTGGACAGTAGCCTACAAAAGCCTATTCCTGCTCTTTTCCCTAGATCCATCAAACACATAAATTGTGTCATTATAGTGGTCTCTGATTTATGGTCAGACTCGCTCACGTTGAACATATGTAAAATTGTGCCTTTTTTCAATGCTGATTTGAATGTCATTGAGAAAACAGAGAAGTGTAAAATATTTTTTTCCCAAAAGTCCTTTCTGAGTGTAAAATGTATCCTCAAAGTAATAATCTATTTTTTTTTCAAAAGTATCTGTAATCTGATTACAATATATTTGCTGGTAATGTAACGGATTACAGTTACAATTGTTTGTATCCCATTACTCCCCAAGCCTGCTAGCAAGATAGCTAAATGCGAACAGTCAGTATGTTTTAAGGTGACCATCAAACATGATCAACTCGCGTATCACGTTTTAAACTAATAAAAAATGAAAGTAGCTAGTATTGCATATACTTTATATAAACAATGCTTTAAATTAACTCCAAATCGCGTGGTTACAGTATATCACTAGCTAACAGTACAGTACTAGGTAGGTAGATGATGGAATTGACAGCTCCCCAGGAATACTTTCCACCCAGACGCTAATCTAAGGTCAGTTTTGTGTTTATCCCATCCTGGTTAAATTTGGAATTCGGGTGGATAATCTGATTCTAAATCTGTGAACAACTTCCACACATATTAGTGCTACCCTAGGATCATAACCAAAGCCGCCTTAACACTAACCGTAACCATTTTTAAGGGACGTCCCAAAGATCCCAGATAGCAAGAACCATTTAGCTACATGGATGGAACAATTGCATTTGAATAGCCTCATGTACCGCTAGATGGAGCCAATGGTTCATATAAAATAGTAGATTGACCCTGGCTTTTTCTCATCAAGGAGTTAGAGAGTCATTCCCTGTAAACCCTGGCTCTCATCAACATTAAACGCCTGGGATAAACATTATATTCCAAGGTAGATCAGGTTACAGACATCTGTACTTTGGGGTCATCATGCTTTCTTTCTGATGTTACATGTCTTTGTACATTTGTACATTTGTCATAACACGTGATTGATATGTAAAATATAGAAATTAGTGAATACACATTGGACCTCAACTGTTGTTCAGTTCATTGCTTTGTACTTCTGCTAGAATGGCTAAACTGTTATATCAAGAGAACTGTTGAGCAAGTATATGAGCTATTTGTTTACAGTTAAGGGTAGTGGGTTGGGGTAAGAGTTAAAGGTTGAAATGATGTTGGTTTGAAAGCGTTGTACTTTGATCTTCTGCTCAAGCGTGGCCAGATACTGATGACCCCACGTTCCCTATTCACTTGCTCACTGCAGCTGCTTTTCAAAATGGCTGCCACCTCTCTCTATGCCTTTCTTATAGACTGGCAGACATTTGATGCTCTTGGAATGCCCTGGCTCTGGTTCTCATCACATGGCAGCAAGCAGTAGTCTATGATCTCTCACTCTCTCTCTCTCTCTCTCTCTCTCTCTCTCTCTCTCTCTCTCTCTCTCTCTTGCTCTCTCTCTCTATTGCTCTCTCTCAACATTAGAGAACTAAATTTCTATAGTGAATGACTGTCATGTTTATACAGCATAAACTGTAATGTTCTTTCGGGCTCTTTGTGTGTGGACGGGAAGAGAAAGAGCGTGTGCGCTTCTGTTCAATCTACTGTATTTATTCAATCTTCCTCTGTAACAATGACTGTAAAGGGTTATCGTTCTGTTACCATGGAAACTCATCTCATGATTTAAAAATCAGGTTACCATGACTGAGCAGGTGCATATTGGTTGTGTGTGTGTGTGTGTGTGTGTGTGTGTGTGTGTGTGTGTGTGTGTGTGTGTGTGTGTGTGTGTGTGTGTGTGTGTGTGTGTGTGTGTGTGTGTGTGTGTGTGTGTGTGTGTGTGCATATGTGTGTGTGCATATGTTTGTGTGTGTGTGTGCGCAAATGTGTGTGTGTGTGTGTGTGCGCATATGTGTGTCTGTGCCTCACTCACTTTCTCCACCAAATAAAACCCGTTTCATGATGTAACTTGCAACTGAAACAAGTGGTAAAATACCCACCAGCCCAACATACACACTCTCTCCCCCAAACTTAAAAAACAAGCTCTCATTCAGAGAAAAAAAACATGAAATATTCACACGTTTCATTCAAGCCTGCAGATACGTATTCATAGATAGAAAACAGTGAGTTCAGTGATTGTGAATCTTATGCTTTTCCTCTACTCCCAGACCTACTGTAGGCTCTCACACACTAACACACCACCACAAGAGTGAGTCTTTACTTAGTCAGGTGTGTGTGTGCATGTGTGTGATGATCCTTTCTCTATGATAACTTTGTGCTGTCAGAATCAGAAACGGCCCGTCTGTTTTTGTTACAGAGACAGGCCTCGGCAGCGGAACCCACTGTGAGTTTCTTATTGTTCAGTCAGTGCCATTGACCTGCCTTCACCTGGTCGGCTCCATTGGGGTGTAAAGGATTCAGTCATTCACCCAGTAAACAACACAAACAAGTCCAAAGGTAATGGGTGTGTGCATGTGTCCCTGTGTGCGTGAATTCCACAGTGATGTCACAAAAGCTTCACCACAACATAACATATAGGCCTAGCTGCAGGCTGATGCATTGCACCAGATTTGGAACAAAGCATTTTCTCCATCTAGATCATATCATTGTCTTCCTGCGACATTCATGTTCACCTCTTTCATTTTATAGGATGCCTTTTAACATGTTCCAATACAACAAAACTCATGTTTTCAACTCACCATGTGTAGTAGTAGGATTCAAGCATCGACACACACACACACACACACACACACACAGGCATTTCGCTACACCCCGCAATAACATCTGCTAAACACGTGTATGTGACCAATAACATTTGATTTGACACACACACACACACATACAAAGCGAGTGAATATTTATAAATTGTGTAATACACATTGTAAGAATCATGTAAGAAACAATACGTTTCTAGCTATTCATTAAAATACTGCTTTATCTCTGACAGCCTGTGTAGCTAAACAAATCCTAACATCTGAAAATGCATTTATGCCTTTTAGGCTACTTAATGTGTAGCCTATACTTAAAGGTATTCATCTATCTCTATGTATAAAATAATAAGGAAAACCTATTGTGGTCATATTGAATTTTGTTTTAAGCGTATACTATTTAATTATATATTCTGTATGTGGGAGGAGGAGAGAAACTTGTGACTTTCGGCCATTTTTGGGGTGTCGTTTCATTGTTTCGCATCATCACATCCACAGCACGAGCTAGGTGTGCGCCAATCATAGATATAGGTTTGGTAGAACTTTTGTCCCACACATTTTTGGGTGGTGCACTTTTGTTAGCTGATCAACTCATATCTGTAAATTTAGATACATCATATAATATGACCAATATAAATTGTCATTTAAATGCACATAATTCAACATATGGCACAGAATATTCAGATAATGGCTATACATACATTCTTTGAACGTTCTAACTGGAATTCTATATTCCACCATGGAGCATTGCTTTGAGCATATCAGTTCTAGTAATTGTAATTCTATGCTGCTAACCTCGCGATAGCCACTTCAAGGACTGGAGTATTACTGTTCTCCTAGCAGCAGGATATTATACTGGCACCACGATCACAGATGTCTTTGTTTTCAAAATAAGAGTTCCCCTGCAAAGACATGCTAAACTTTAGGAATATAGATTTTTTTTAAGCACTAGTGCAGTACAACTGTTTTTCAAAGCATTGCAACCACCTTTAAAAAAGTACTTTATTTCATTTTATGTATTATTTATACCAGAATTTATTTTGAAAGTTTACACAAATACTGGTAGGTTGAAAGCTATGGTGTAGGCTATATATATTTATATATATATAAAAATTGCTGCAACTCCCCAACGGGCTCGGGATGGCGAAGGTCGAGTCATGCCTCCTCCAAAACATGACATGCCTAACAGCGCTTATTAACACCTGTCCGCTTAACCTGGATGCCAGTCGCACCAATGTGTCGGAGGAAACGCCATTCAACTGACGACCGAGCTCAGCCTGCAAGTGCCCGGCCTGCTACAAGGAGTTGCTAGAGCGCGATGAGCCAAGTAAAGCCCCCCGGCCAAACCCTCCCCTAACCCGGACGATGCTGGGAAAATTGTGTCGCCCTATGGGACTCCCGATCACGGCTGGTTGTGATACAGACCGTTGCGCCACTCGGGACGCCCAGGCTGGGTTTTTCCCCGTTATTCCGTGGTTTTTCCACGAAGGATGTTTATTGTAAAACATTTGATCTTTTTTGTGACTGTTTCGCGCCTTGCACTTGTACCTTTGGCTGGAGGTTTTGACGCAGTGGCGTCTGTCTGTTTATTGCCTCTGCCGAAATAAAGTGTGCGCCTGTTCACAACTCTCTGCTCTCCTGCACCTGACTTCTCCACCAGTAGCGCACACCTTGACAATATGTCCGTTATGTTTATAGGGGTCAATTAAGGAAGACATCCTCTTCTGCAAACTAGGACAACAGGAGAGGATATTTTTAAAGTACTGGACAGCTTTGTGACATCAATGGACTTTGGTGGTCAAGATGTGTTGGTATCTGTACTGATGGCGCAAAAGCCATGACAGGGAATTGAAACACACGTGCAAGCAGTTGTCCCGACGCCACTTGGGTACACTGCAGCATCCACCGAGAGGCTCTTGCTGCCAAAGGAATGCCTGACAGCTTGAAAGACATTTTGGACACTACAGTGAATTTTTTAACTTTGTTAAAGCAAGGCCCCTGAACTCTCATGTATTTTTGCACTATGCAATGATATGGGCAGCGACCAACGATTTTACAACATACAGAAGTGCGCTGGTTATCAAGGGGCAAAGTATTGACATGTTTTATTTAATTGAGAGATGAAGTTAAAGTTTTCTTTACTGACCATAATTTTCACTTGTCTGATCGCTTGCATGATGATGAATTTCTCACATGACTGGCCTATCTGGGTGATGTTTTTTCTCGCCTGAAGGATCTGAATCTAGGATTACAGGGACTCTCTGAAACTATATTCAATGTGCAGGAGAAAATTGAGGCTATGATTTAAGATGTTGGATCTCTTCTCTGTCTGCATGAACAAGGACAACACACAGGTCTTTCCATCATTGTATATTCCATCATTGTATGATTTTTTGTTTGCAAATTAACTGAAGCTTACACATATCAAATGTGATATAGCGAAGCACCTGAGTGAGTTGGGTACACAATTACGTAGGTGCTTTCCCGAAATGGATGACACAAACAACTGGATTCGTTATCCCTTTCATGCCATGCCTCCAGTCCACTTACCGATATCTGAACAAAAGAGCCTCATCGAAATTGCAACATGCGGTTCTGTGAAAATTGAATTTAATCAGAAGCCACTGACAGTTTTCTGGATTGGGCGGCTCTCAGAGTATCCTGCCTTGGCAAATCACGCTGTTAAGACACTGATACCACGTACCTGTGTGAGAGTGGATTCTCAGCGCTCACTAGCATGAAAACAAAATACAGACACAGACTGTGAGTTGAAAATTATTTAAGACTGAGACTCTCCAATACAACCCAACATTGCAGAGTTATGTGCTTCCTTTCAAGCACACCCTTCTCATTAACCTGTGGTGAGTTAGTCACAATTTTCAATGAACATATAAAGTTTTATAAGTAAGATGGCTAAATAAAGAACGACATTTTTTATTATTATTATATTATTATTTGTGCCCTGGTCCTATAAGAGCTCTTTGTCACTTCCCACGAGCCGGGTTGTAACAAAAACTCACACTCATTCTTATGTTTAATAAATGTATCGTATAGTGTGTGTGTGTGGCAGGCTTACAATGATGGCAAAAAACAACATTTGAGAGTGCTCTGACTCTGGTGCTAGAGGGGTTATGCAGCTGGAGGTTGAATGTTTGAAGGGGTATGAGAGTATAAAAAGTTTGGGAACCACTGGTCTAGTGAATATAATGTATGTATCAATATGATATAGCACTTTGTTATTTTACTCGACATTGGAAAGTTGAGATAAAATCAGTGCTGCTGTGCCAGTGAACAGCTTTGGAACACTGAGCCATTGACTGTACCAGGTGACTGTGAAACGAGTGGGTTGCTCATTGACAATAAGTCACTGGACTGTTTACAGCCATAAAGTTTTGAACCTAGAAGAAGACCAACAGATGGGAGTAGGCAAGAAGGAGTCGACCAGGATTGGCAAGAGGAATGTTGATTTGACTTGAAAAGCATTGTAAACTAACGTTACTGAGTGAGTGTTAAGCTATCTACAGTAGCTAGCTAGCTTGTGGGATAGCTAGCTAGCTAACTAACTAGTTGCATTTTTTAGCCAGACTGTCAGTTTTACACGTAGCTAGCTAGATAACTAAATTGCAATAATCATAAAACATTATTATCTAGCTACCTACGGTAGCTATGTTTGAAGTCGGAAGTTTACATACACTTAGGTTGGAGTCATTAAAACTTGTTTTTCAACCACTCCACAAATGTATTGTGAACAAACTATAGTTTTTGCAAGTCGGGTAGGACATCTACTTTGTGCATGACACAAGTAATTTTTCCAACAATTGTTTACAGACAGATTGTTTCACTTATAATTTACTGTATCACAATTCCAGTGGGTCAGAAGTTTACATACACTAAGTTGACTGTGCCTTTAAACAGCTTGGCAAATTCCAGAAAATTATGTCATGCTTTAGAAGCTTCTGATAGGCAAATTGACATAATTTGAGTCAATTGGAAGTGTACCTGTGGATGTATTTCAAGGCCTACCTTCAAACTCAGTGCCTCTTTGCTTGACATCATGGGAAAATCAAAAGAAATCAGCCAAGACCTCAGAAAGAAAATTGTAGACCTCCACAAGTCTGGTTCATCCTTGGGAGCAATTTCCAAACACCTGAAGGTACCACGTTCATCTGTACAAACAATAGTATGCAAGTATAAACACCATGGGACCACGCAGCCGTCATACCGCTCAGGCAGGAGTCGCGTTCTGTCTGCTAGAGATGAACGTACTTTGGTGCGAAAAAGTGCATTTAAATCCCAGAACAATAGCAAAGGACCTTGTGAAGATGCTGGAGGAAACAGGTACAAAAATATCTATATCCACAGTAAAACGAGTCCTATATCAACATAACCTGAAAGGCCGCTCAGCAATGAAGAAGCCACTTCTCCAAAACCGCCATAAAAAATCCAGACTACGGTTTGCAACTGCACATGAGGACAAAGATCATAATTTTTGGAGAAATGTCCTCTGGTCTGATGAAACAAAAATAGAACTGTTTGGTCATAATGACCATCATTATCTTTGGAGGAAAAAGGGGGAGGCTTGCAAGCCGAAGAACACCATCCCAACAGTGAAGCACGGGAGTGGCAGCATCATGTTGTGGGAGTGATTTTCTGCAGGAGGGACTGGTGCACTTCACAAAATAGATGGCATCATGAGGTAGGAAAATTATGTGGATATATTGAAGCAACATCTCAAGACATCAGTCAGGAAGTAAAAGCTTGGTCGCAAATAGGTCTTCCAACTGGACAATGACCCCAAGCATACTTCCAAAGTTGTGGCAAAATGGCTTAAGGACAACAAAGTCAAGGTATTGGAATGGCCATCACTGTAATGAGGTCTGTGTGTAGCTTGTGTAGAGGAATCAGGCACAGGACAGCAGATTTGAGTAAATAAACGTAATTTACTCAAAATAGGCAAATACAATACAAATAAGGCAAGCCCACATACCAACAATCACTCACAAAACCATGGGGGAACAGAGGGTTAAATAATGATCAAGAAATTGGGGAAGTGAAACCAGTGTAAAACTAAGACAAAACAAATGGAAAATGAAAAG
This sequence comes from Salvelinus fontinalis, assembly GCF_029448725.1. Taxonomy (NCBI): domain Eukaryota; kingdom Metazoa; phylum Chordata; class Actinopteri; order Salmoniformes; family Salmonidae; genus Salvelinus; species Salvelinus fontinalis. Next base: position 39,247,673 of record NC_074690.1, read on the forward strand.
TGGATTGGCATCGGCTAGAAGGCCGGTGACGTCGACCGCCGAACGCCGCCCGAACAAGGAGAGGGACCGACTTCGGCGGAATTAGTGACAATCACAAAGCCCTGACCTCAATCCTATAGAAAATGTGTTGGCAGAACTGAAAAAGCAAGGCAAGAAGCAAGGCAAGGCAAGAAGGCCTACAAACCTGACTCAGTTACACCAGCTCTGTCTGGAGGAATGGGCCAAAATTCACCCAACTTATTGTGGGAAGCTTGTGGAAGGCTACCCGGAATGTTTAACCCAAGTTAAACAATTTAAAGGCAATGCTACCAAATACTAATTGAGTGTATGTAAACGTCTGACCCACTGGGAATGAGACGAAATAAGTAAAAGTTGAAATAAAACATGCTCTCTACTATTATTCTGACATTTCACATTCTTAAAATAAAGTGGTGATTCTAACTGACCTAAGACAGGGAATTTTTACTCTGATTAAATATCAGGAATTGTGAAAAACTGAGTTTAAATGTATTTGGCTAAGGTGTATGTAAACTTCTGACTTCAACTGTATATCTGTCATTTGTAAAGCAAGGATTGTGGCATGCATCTGAAGCAGTGCACGTCTGAAGACTAGCTACTTCACGTCAGCTATATTCCATTAGCTATCTAGCTATAGCCTACAGATGTAACTCGCAGGTGTAGCCAGTAAAATAAGGAGGAGCATGATGTCATTATGGAATAAGGTGAGATAGCAATTGTTAGTGAGATGAGAGGTGGTGCCATAATATAATAAACTTGGTTGGCATATGTGATAGAAAAATTACAAGATTATGTTTATACTGTTTATGCATCGAATGGTTGTTTTATGCAATATAATAGGGTTCTTAGAACTCTCTCATCTATGTCTGTGTGAAGTGAGAGGAGCCTCTGAAGCGGGCTGGCAACTGATTAAGTGATGGCTAGGTGATAAAACCAACAGCCACATACCATTCTGAGATTAGTGGTGCATGTGAGGGAGATGTCTCCGGTCTGACTGAGCCCGCATTTCATAGACTGAATTGGTGTCTGTAAAGTACCAGGGACTAGATCTGTTATGAGTAGCAGATGAGAATAATCTCATTTTGGGGGCCAAACCCTGGTTTCCATACATGAGAACGGTCTTCACAGCAGATACTGTCTACTGTGAATTATTCATTTCTTTCATACAAATCCTGACCTTTTGACCCATTCCACACATCTGCTGTTTGTCATGTAGACTAAGAGGGTGTATCTTTGCTATAAAATATCTTTGTATTCTTTGTATGTCAGAGCTCTCGACCCAAAACTCAAGAGTGTTGGGTCGACCAGCCTCATTATTGCAGAGCACTCACTCTATTCACTTGTGTGTGTGTTGTGACCTGCTCCTTATTAACTTCACTAGGGTAGGGGGCAGCATTCGGAATTTTGGATGAAAAGCGTGCCCAAATTAAACTGCCTGCTACTCAGGCCCAGAAGCTAGGATATGTATATAATTGGTAGATTTGGATGGAAAACACTCTAAAGTTTCCAAAACTGTTACAATAATGTCTGTGGGTATAACAGAACTTATATGGCAGGCGAAAACCTGAGGAAAATCCGAGGTTTGGGAAATCTGAGGTTTGTAGTTTTTCAAGGGATTGCCTATCCAATATACTAGATGTCAACAGTCTTTAGAATGTTTCAGGCTTATACTGTGAAGGGGGAGTAAATAAGAGCTGTTTGAACCAGTGGTCTGGCTGAAAGCCTTTCGTTTAGTCACGCGTGTGGCCGTGAACACGAGCTCCGATCCCTTTCATTTCTAAAGACAAAGGAATTGTCCGGTTGGAATATTATTGAAAATGTATGATAAAAACATCCTAAAGATTGATTCTATACATCGTTTGACATGTTTCTACAAAGTGTAATGGAACTTTTTTGACTTTTTGTCTGGACTTAGATGAGCATTGTGCATTTGGATTACAGGACTAAACGCGCAAACAAAAAGAAGGTATTTGGATATAAAGATGAACTTTATCGAACAAAACAAACATTTATTGTCTAACATGGAGACCTGGGAGTGCCATCAGATGAAGATCATCAAAGGTAAGTGATTAATTTTAACGCTAATTCTGACTTTTGTGACACCCCTCCTTGGCTGGAAAATGGTTGCATGGTTTTCTGTGACTAGGCGCTGACCTAACATAATCGCATGGTGTGCTTTTTCCGTAAAGCCTTTTTGAAATCTGACACAGCGGTTGCATTAAGGAGAAGTTTATCTTTAATCGAATGTTAAACACTTGTATCTTAGATCAATGTTTATGATGAGTATTTCTGTCATTTGATGTGGCTCTCTGCACTTTCACCGAATGTTTGTTTGAGACGATGCATTTCTGAACATAAAGCGCCAATTTCAAATTAGGTTTTTGGACATAAAGATGAACTTTATCGAACAAAACACACATTTATTGTCTAACATGGAGTCCTGGGAGTACCATCTGATGAAGATCATCATAGGTTCTGACTTTTGTGAGCCCTCTCCTTGGCTGGAAAATGGCTGCATGGTTTTCTGTGACTAGGCGCTGACCTAACATAATCACATGGTGTGCTTTCGTAGTAATGCCTTTTTGAAATCGGACACTGTGGTTGGATTTACAAGAAATGTGTCTTTAAAATGGTGTATAATACTTGTATGTTTGAGGAACTTTAATTATGGGATTTCTCTTGTTTTGAATTTGGCGCCCTGCAATTTCACTGGCTGTTGTCGAGGTGGGACGCTACCGTCCCACTTGTACCAGAGAGGTTAATACATTTTGAGTAAAGTAATATCCTGATTGGGGATTGATCTTGTCTCTCCTCATTATTGATCAGAATTTCCACTACATTTTTGGTGACAAGGATGGGATTTGCAACTTCACCTGTTGACCGCTCCTGAAGATCTGGGTAAACTGTGCACAGGGGATCTGAAATTGGGATCTCAGGGAAACCATACTCATGAAAGAGCAGCTGGACCCGCCTAAGATCTGAGAGGAAGTGGGTGCCGGTGGATGCCAGATCCTGAACATAGTACTGAGAGAGTTGAGCTTGGACAATCTACCAATAGGTTAAGAAGACCCTTTTGAGGGTACGCTCAGAGCGAGGTCTTCCTCAGAGGGCCACAGCTGAGGTGACTAGCAGGACTGAGTTGAGTTGATAAGAGTGTTCTTAAGTGAGGTATCCTTGGACATAATTGTTAATTAGCCAGTTACAGGCAACCAAAAGTCCAGATCTGGGATACTGGGTTGATCACAGTAGGACTGGTGAGGTCTTGCGAGGGCACTCGGCTTGGTGATGCTCATAGAACGAGGGACTAGAGCGCAGGTGACGCCTTAGAAAGGCACCTGGTTTGGTGAAGTTCAAATTATAACGTGCAATGTTTTGATGAAATGTTTTGATAAATGAGGTAAAGAGGTGTGCCCTGGGTTACTATTGTTATGTGCTATTGTGAGTGTTTGGTTATTCCTGGTACATCACCTGAGGTGGAGGTCGAAAATACGAGGTAAGATTGGATTTTTGGGACAGTGTTACGCAATTAGATAGAAGACATGGGTACTCTGTTGGTAGTTCTGCACATTTGGATAGACATAAGAGAATCTATACCACAGTAATCGCAGTAGGCAATATTCTAGTGTGGAGACTACACCCCATTTTACGACCACTAATTAGGAAATATTTTGGTATGGGTTTCCCTGTTCATATAGACAGGGATTGTCACGTTCTGACCCTAGTTATTGTGTTAATCCTTTGTTTTGTTGGTCAGGACGTGAGCTGGGTGGGCATTTCTATGTGTTGTGTTTCTATGTTGGGTTAAAGGGTTGCCTGGTATGGCTCTCAATTAGAGGCAGGTGTTTGGCATTTCCTCTGATTGAGAGTCATATTAAGGTAGGTTGTTCTCACTGTTTGTTTGTGGGTGATTGTCTCCTGTGTTTTTCGTGTCTGTGTATGTGCACCACACGGGACTGTTTTGGCTGTTCATTCGTTTGATGTAGTCTGTTCCTGTCCGTGAGTTCTACGTGTAGTTATGTAAGTTCATGTTCAGGTTTCGTCTACGTCGTTTTCTTATTTTGTAATTTTCCAAGTGTTTTCGTATTCGTCTTTGTATTTCAAATAAATTCATTTATGTCTACTTACCTCGCTGCGTATTGGTCCACCGATCCTTCTCTCCTCTCCTCGTCCGAGGAAGAGGAAGACGACAGCCGTTACAGGGATTGAAATCCCAAAAAAGCACTGACCGGTTTTCCTCTTGTTTGTCTCATTCCCCTGTGTGTCCTGTGTTTGTGAATGTAATATAAGAGTTGTGTGAGTGTAGAAATAAGTGTTCATCTGAAGTTTGGATAATAACATATAGAAATATGTATAATAAGCTGATTTATATTGGGATAATAAGTTTCGATATAACGTTATCTTGGGAATCTGTCCATCACGGCCCATCATAGAATATCACAGGGTGATGTCACGGGATGTTATTTTAGACAGTAACGGCAAGTCTATAATTTCTGGAAGTCTAGAGAACCGTTGAGGATACGTGTGGAGTATTATTCCCATGACCGGTCAGGCAGCGTCCGGGAAACCAACGTTTTTGTGTTCCGCTGAGAGTATGTTTGAAGAGCTGCTTTGTAGCGATGGAGAGTACATGGAGTGGTGGATGTGAGTACCTAAGATTTCTAACGTTATATATTGATTCTGTGAATATATGAAAATGTGACAATTGAATGATGAATTGAATGATGAAGTCATAATGGAACGAATAATGATAATATACCAACTTGCGCACCCATACGTAGACATACGTAAGGGGTGTACAAAGTATTCTGAGAGGTTCAGAGTGGTCCGTTTAAGGATTGTTTGATAGAGATAAGGTTTAAGCATATGACTGTCTACTGGGTGTGGGGAATAGTATCAGAAACGAATTGGTGTATGTCCACTTTTGGTTAAAGTATGGGAAATTGACTTACCCTAACCGATGTAACTATAAAACACTTATGGGGTTTTCTTTTCGCAGTATGAGAGGAGTTGCGATATTTATTGAATAAACCCTATTTCCATACAGTTACAGCGAATTAAGATGGAATCTCAACATAACTTATAATGTGGTACATAGCCAAATGAATCTTCGCAAAGAAACACTTGGACGAATTGTAAGGCTTTTTTCTGGTAATTGTGTGGTTATTATGCACCAGATGTTGAGATGACAAACCATTATAATTGGGTTATTCGTGGGATTTACTTGTCATTTCAATAGGCATAGGTTCTATGTTACTGACTAAAATCTGGGTTTCTGATTGTAATTCAACTATTGGCATGTTTTGCTTAGATAGATATAGAAGCCAGTGTTTGTTTTAAGATGTCAACTGAACATTTTAGCAGCTTGCTTAGTTAAAGTTGAAACACTCATTTATTCAACAGGAATGGAGGAACCTACTGAGAATTTTGTTAATTTCAATCACTAAATTGAATATTAATACTATGGATATGAATTGAATATATACTTGTCAGCAAGACCCAGTGTTTGTTTTATTACCTGTAGTCTAATCAGAAGGGACTGTTACCTATATCTCATGCATTATAATAATAACGGATAGGCAATTGCGATAGAGCTGTGATATAATTCATTAAAATGCCTTTATTAGTATGGCATTTTCAATAGAAACAAAGTTTTATAAAAACCGACGCGTTTTGGCTGCATGGCATGGTACTCCCTGACGAAGGCCATGCAGCCGAAACGCGTCGGTTTAAAAGAAACTTTGATGAGAATGAATGTAAAAATCTATTGACATTCAGAATTGACTTTTAGACATCCAGTCTGTATTGTAGTTGCATGACCAGAGACAAATCTCTGGTCATGCAGAGATTTGAGTGGGACATGTGTAACGGTCCTGACCTGTTTTATGTTGTTTTTGTATGTGTTTATGGTCAGGGCGTGTGTTTTGGGTGGGCAGTCTATGTTTTCTGTTTCTATGTTGGTTTTGGGTTGCCTGGTATGGCTCTTGATTAGAGGCAGGTGGTTTGCGTTTTCCTCTAATTAAGAGTCATATTTAGGTAGGGTGTTCTCACTGTTTGTTTGTGGGTGATTGTCTTCCGTATCTGTGTTATGTCTTGCACCATACGGGACTGTTCGGTTGTTCGTTTCGATGTAGTCTGTTCCTGTCCGTGAGTTTTACGTGTTAGTTAAGTAAGTTCATGTTCAGGTTTTTTCGTCTACGTTGTTTTCTTGTTTTGTAATTTTGAAAGTGTTTGTTTTTGTGTTGCCATCGTGTCGAATAAAAAGATGTCTTATTTCCCGAATGCTGCATTTTGGTCTGATGATCCTTCTCTCCTCGTCCGAGGAAGAGGAGAACGACAGCCCTTACAACATGCATTCACACAGTCTTGATTTATAGGATCCTTCCCACTATATGATGTATATATCAAGTGATAAAATCCCAAGTTATCTATTAGATGTTTATGGAAAAACTGCACTTGTACTCATGTGAAAATTACAGTATATTAAATATTCTACAGCTGTTATGTCATCATTTAAATCAAACTTCATTTATATAGCACGTTTCTTACAAAAAATGCATTTGAAGGTGTTCAAAGTCATGCATTGAAAGGCATGTGGCACTTAACATCCTTCCTGTGGCCTATTTTGTAGTTTCATAATATCGGCCGCACGGATGTGAAATGCGAGTGGAGGAAGCCACCCGTGCCCAACCAAGTGCAGTAATGAATAATGTAAATCATGCAAATATAACTTGTCTGTGTAAGCAGTATATAAGAGAACTAACGGGACTGCCCCGGAGGAGCTCCCAACTGACGTGTACTATGGTGCTTTAAGTTAGTTGGAACCTCTCCAGCTTGCTGAAAATAAAGAATGATTCATTTAATATTGACTTCAGGTGTCCCTGGTTGTAATTTCTACTGCAATTTCTATATCAGGGAGGGTCTTACCACCTCTTTGAAGACCATCCTTACTGGCACCATCCAGTGTGATGACCTCTGACAGACTCCTATGGCTCATCTTGTCAGTACCTGTTTTCAGGGAAGTCTCTGGGTCTTCCATTCCTGTGGCGGTCCTCATGAGAGCCAGTTTCATCATAGCGCTTGATGGTTTTTGCGACTGCACTTGAAGAAACTTCCAAAGTTCTTGAAATTTTCCGTATTGACTGACCTTCACGTCTTAAAGTAATAATGGACTGTAATTTATTTTTGCTTCTTTTTGCTTATTTACCTGCCATAATACGGGCTTGGTCTTTTATCTAATAGGGCTATCTTCTATATACCCCCTACCTTCTCACAACACAACTGATTGGCTCAAACGCATTAAGGGGGAAAGAAATTCCACAAATTAACTTTTAAAATGGCACACCTGTTAATTGAAATTCATTCCAGGTGACTACCTCATGAAGCTGGTTGAGAGAATGCCATGAGTGTGCAAAGCTAACATCAAGGAAAAGGGTGGCTAGTTGAAAAATCTCAAATATTAAATATATTTTGATTTGTTTAACACTTTTTTGATTTCATATGTGTTATTTCATCATTTTGATAATGTATTCACTATTATTCTACAATGTAGAAAATTGTCAAATAAATAAAAACTCTTAAATGAGTTGGTGTTCTAAAACTTTTGACCTTTAGTGTATATGCACTGACCCTTTTTGACTCCTTTTGACTCTATGCATACACACTGGACTCTACCCACATACTCACACATACTTACACTGACACCCCAACTCATACACACACATACTCATTCACATATAACACATACACACAGGCACACGGTCGCCACACACACACTTACACACTTACAGTACACACTCATCACATGCGCTGCTGCTACGGTCTATTATCTCTCCTGGTACTGCATGTATATAGCCAAGCTGATTAAGTCATCTTTTGTGACATTCTTTCAAAGTGGAGGTTTTCTTCAGAAATGTCAAAACAAGATGATCCATATGTCCATGAGTACAAAATCCATGTCTACGTGGATATTGCATATATTATTGTGTGTGTGTATGCATGTCTCTGCTGTTCCATAAGGTGTATTTTTTATCTGTTTTTAAATCTAATTTATCTGCTTGCATTAGTTACTTGATGTGGAATAGAGTTCCATGTAGTCATGGCTCTATGTAGTACTGTGCGCCTCCCATAGTCTGTTCTGGACTTGGAGACTGTGAAGAGACCTCTTGTGGCATGTCTTGTGGGTATGTATGGGTGTCTGAGCTGTGCGCCAGTAGTTCAAACAGACAGCTTGGCGCATTCAACATGTCAATACCTCTCATGAATACAAGTAGTGATGAAGTCAATCTCTCCTCCACTTTGAGCAAGGAGAGATTGACATGCATATTATTCACATAAGGGCAAGCTGTGCTGCCCTGTTCTGAGCCAATTGCAATTTCCCTAAATCCGTTTTTGTGGCACTTGACCACACGACTGAACAGTAGTCCAGGTGAGACAAAACTAGGGCCTGTAGGACCTGCCTTGTTGATAGTGCTATTAAGAAGGGAGAGCAGCGCTTTATTATGGGCATACTTCTCCCCATCTTAGCTACTGTTGTATCAAGATGTTTTTACCATGACAGTTTATATTCCAGGGTTACTCCAAGCAGTTTAGTCACCTCAACTTGCTCAATTACCAAATTATTTATTACAAGATTTAGTTGAGGTTTTAGGGTTTAGTGAATGATTTGTCCCAAATACAATACGTTTAGTTTTAGAAATATGTAGGACTAATTTATTCCTTGCCACCCACTCTGAAACTAACTGCGCCTCATTGTTAAGTGTTGCAGTCATTTCAGTCACTGTAGTATCTTACATGTACAGAGTTGAGTCATCCGCATACATAGACACACTGAGTGGCTGTCACGCCCTGACCGTAGATTGCTTTGTATGTTTCTATTTTTTGTTTGGTCAGGGTGTGATGTGGGTGGGCATTCTATGTTTGTATGTCTATGTTTTCTATTTCTATTGTGTTTGGCCTGGTATGGTTCCCAATCAGAGGCAGCTGTCAATCGTTGTCTCTGATTGAGAACCATACTTAGGTAACCTGTTTTCCCACTTTTAGTTGTGGGTGGTTATTTTCTGTTTAGTGTTTTTGTTGCACCTTTCAGAACTGTTCGTTTTGTCTTTTTTGTTCGAGTGTGTAACGGCAGCCCTCCTCCTCTTCGTCTGAAGAGGAGGTGTAGCAGGGATCGGACCAACACGCAGCGTAGCCAGTGCTCAACATGTTTAATAACACTAATAAACAGTGAACACTTAACACTTAACAAATACCAAAATAACAAAATGTGGCAAACCGATAACAGTCCTATCTGGTGCAGAACACAAACACAGAGACAGGAAACAACCACCCACAATCCCCAACACAAAACAAGCCACCTATATATGATTCTCAATCAGGGACAATGATTGACAGCTGCCTCTGATTGAGAACCATATTAGGCTGGACACAGAAACAGACGAACTAGACACACAACATAGAATTCCCACCCAGCTCACGTCCTGACCAACACTAAACAAGCAAAACACATAAGAACTCTGGTCAGGACGTTACAGTACCCCCCTCCTGAGGTGCGGACTCCGAACGCACCCCTAAAACTCAAGAGGAGGGTCTGGGTGGGCATCTGTCCGCGGTGGCGGCTCCGGCGCAGGACGAGGACACCACTCCACCATTGTCTTTGTCGCCCTCCTTAGCGTCCTTTGAGTGGCGACCTTCGCCCCCGACCCTGGTCTAGGAACCTTCACAAAGGTCCCCCCTAGATAGAGGAGACAGCTCAGGACAGAGAGGTAGCTCAGGACAGAGAGGTAGCTCAGGACAGAGGGGTAGCTCAGGACAGAGGGGCAACTCCGGACTGAAGGGCAGCTCCGGACAGAGAGGCAGCTCCGGACTGAAGGGCAGCTCCGGACTAATGGCAGCTCCGGGCTGAGGGGCAGTTCATGACTAATGGCAGCTCCGGGCTGAGGGGCAGCTCATGACTGGAGGGCAGGTCATGACTGGAGGGCAGCTCATGACTGAAGGGCAGCTCATGACTGGAAGGCAGCTCATGACTGGAGGGCAGCTCTGGCAACCCCTGACTGGGTGGCGGCTCTGGCAGCTCCTGACTGGCTGGCGGCTCTGGCAGCTCCTGACTGGCTGGCGGCTCTGTCAGCTCCTGACTGGCTGGCGGCTCTGGCGGCTCCTGACTGACTGACGGCTCTAGCGGCTCCTGACTGACTGACGGCTCTAGCGGCTCCTGACTGACGGGCGGCTCTGACGGCTCGGGACAGACGGGCGGCTCTGACGGCTCGGGACAGATGGATGGCTCAGATGGCGCTGGGCAGACGGATGTCTCAGATGGCGCTGGGCAGACGGATGGCTCAGATGGCGCTGGGCAGACGGATGGCTCAGACGGCGCTGGGCAGACGGAAGGCTCAGACGGCGCTGGGCAGGCAGGCCGCTCAGACGGCGCTGGGCAGGCAGGCCCCTCAGACGGCGCTGTGCAGACGAATGGCTCAGATGGCGCTGGGCAGGCAAGCAGTGCAGGCGGCGTTGGGCAGACGAGCAGTGCAGTCGGCGTTGGGCAGACGGCCGACTCTGACCTGCTGAGGCGCACAGTAGGCCTGGTGCGTGGTACCGGAACTGGTGGTACCGGACTGGAGACACGCACCTCAAGGCTAGTGCGGGGAGCAGGAACAGGGCACACTGAATTCTCAAAGCGCACTATAGGCCTGGTGCGTTGTTCCGGCACTGGTGGTACCGGGCTGAGGGCACGCACCTCAGGGCGAGTGCGGGGAGAAGGAACAGTGTGTACAGGGCTCTGGAGATGCACAGGAGGCTTGGTGCGTGGTGCCGGAACTGGTGGTACCGGGCTGGAGACACGCACCATAGGGCTAGTGCGTGGAGGAGGAACAGGGCTCTGGAGACGCACAAGAGGCTTGGTGCGTGGTGCCGGAACTGGTGGTACCGGGCTGGAGAGACGCACCATAGGGCTAGTGCGTGGAGGAGGAACAGGGCTCTGGAGACGCACAGGAAGCCTGGTGCGTGGTGTTGGCACTGATGGTACTGGGCTGGGGCGGGAAGGTGGCGCCGGATATACCGGACCGTGCAGGTGTACTGGCTCCCTTGAGCACTGAGCCTGCCCAACCTTACCTGGTTGAATGCTCCCCGTAGCCCGACCAATGCGGGGAGGTGGAATAACCCGCACTGGGCTGTGTTGGCGAACCGGGGTAAGGCTGAAGCCATGTACACCGGCCCGAGGAGACGTACTGGAGGCCAGATATGTAGAGCCGGCTTCATGGCACTTGGCTCAATGCTCAATCTAGCCCGGCCAGTGCGGGGAGGTGGAATAACCCGCACCGGGCTATGCACACGTACAGGAGACACCGTGCGCTCTTCCGCATAAAACGGTGTCTGCCCGTACTCCCGCTCTCCACGGTAAGCATGGGAAGTGGGCGCAGGTCTCCTACCTAACTTCGCCACACTACCCTTTAGCCCCCCGGCCCCCCCCCCCCCCCCCAAGACATTTTTGGGATTTCTTCTCGGGCTTCCTGGCCAGCCGTGTTCCCTCATAACACCGGTTCCCCTTCTCAGCTGCTTTCGCTCTCCTAACTGCCTCCACCTGTTCCCATGGAAGGCGATCCTTACCAGCCAGGATCTCCTCCCATGTGTAGCAACCCTTTCCGTCCAATACGTCCTCCCAAGTCCATTTCTCCTGGTCCCGCTGCTGCTGCTGCTGCCGCTGCTGCCCGTTGCCACGCTGCTTGGTCCGAGATTGGTGGGTGGTTCTGTAACGGCAGCCTTCCCTCTCTTCACTAGAAGAGAGAGTGTAGCAGGGATCGGACCAACACGCAGCGTAGCCAGTGCTCAACATGTTTAATAACACTAATAAACAGTTAACACTTAACAAATAACAAAATAACAAAATGTGGCAAACCGATAACAGTCCTATCTGGTGCAGAACACAAACACAGAGACAGGAAACAACCACCCACAATCCCCAACACAAAACAAGCCACCTATATATGATTCTCAATCAGGGACAACGATTGTCAGCTGCCTCTGATTGAGAACCATATTAGGCTGGACACAGAAACAGACGAACTAGACACACAACATAGAATTCCCACCCAGCTCACGTCCTGACCAACACTAAACAAGCAAAACACATAAGAACTCTGGTCAGGACGTTACAGAGTGTTCATATTTATTAAAAGTATTATGAATATTTATCACGCTGCACTTTGGTCCTCTTCTCTTTCTACAATCGTGACAGTGGCATGTAATTAGTGAAGATTGAAAAAAGTAATGGGCCTAGACAGCTGCCCTGGGAAATTTCTGATTCTACCTGGATTATGTTGGAGAGGCTTCCATTAAAGAACACCCTCTGTGTTCTGTTGGATAGGTAACTCTTTATCCACAATATAGCAGGGGGTGTAAAGCCATAACACATACGTTTTTCCAGCAGCAGACTATGATCGATAATGTCAAAAACTGTTCTTAGGTAGCGGAATGACTTTAGCTTCCCTCCAAGCCTGGGGGCACACACTTTCTAGTATGCTTAAATTGAAAAAATTCGCAAATAGGAGTGGCAATATCATTTGCTATTATCCTCAGTAATTTTCTATCCAAGTTGTCAGACCCCGGTGGCTTGTCATGGTTGACAATCATTTTTTCACCTCTTCAACACTCACTTTAAAGGAATAAGAAAGTACAATGCTTGTCTTTCTTAATTTGGTCAGATATTCTTGGATGTGTAGTGTCAGCGTTTGTTGCTGGCATCGCATGCCTAAATTTGCTAATCTTGCCAATGAAAACAATCATTAAAGTAGTTGGCAATATCAGTTGGTTTTGTGATGAATGAGCCATCTAATTTAATGAATGATTGAGTTGAGTTTGCTTTTATCCCCCAAAATGTCATTTAAGGTGCTCCAAAACCTTTTACTATCATTCTTTATGTCATTTATCTTTGTTTCATAGTGTAGTTTCTTCTTCTTTTTATTCAGTTTAGTCACATGATTTCTCAATTTGCAATAAGTTTGCCAATCAATTGTGCAGCCAGGTTTATTTGCCATTCCTAACATAAATATCTAAATCTGACTCCCAGGACTGTACTTGCTCACTGATAACAGAGATTCTGTGAAGGCCCTCCTTACATTATTCATAAAAATATATAACTCCTGCTATGTCATCAATGTTTGTAGATTCTATAGAAATTATCTTCATTTTAAGAGAGTCAAATATAAGCTGTGCCCAGTATCGTCCTTTTTTGGCATTTATCTCTGAATGGCAGATTACTGAGCTCAATCTGTTAGTCAACCTCTCATTGCCAACTGCTGGAAGATCAATAAAGATGGGGATGCAGGGTTTCGCATTACAGTGGTGACTTTTGACCTTACACCAGAAACATAAAGTACAAAAATATCTGGAGTGCTGGTGTAAATTGTTTGTCTACTGGGTACTGCTGCACATTCACTGCGTGGTGCTTCTCCCTTTGTAATCATTTTCTGGAAAATAATGTCAAGCGCGCCTTTTATGTTTGGAAGTGGAATGCTAAACACTGAAGTTTCTAATATTACTTTAATAATCACTTGCATTTTCTCACAATTTACAATTTGGAGAGATGGGCTAGTTATCCATTAATCAGTCCAAAACCCAAGTCCGAAAGGTGAAACTTTGGATTGATTGTGACCAAGGTAGGTTTATTAAGAAAACCGTTGGAAGGCTATACATAATTGAGGTGATATGAACCTATAGCAACATGATTTTACGAGGATACTACCTCAAAAATATTGTCAGGCCAATTTATTGTGTTACGGTGCAGCCATAACCATCACCATTAGGTTAACATATGTTAACATTGTGTTTACATTGTGTCTTTGTTTACATTTTATTTCACACTGGAAGCAAACAAATCAAATCAAATGTTATTTGTCACACGCGCCGAATACAACAGGTGTAGTAGACCTTACCGTGAAATGCTTACTTACTTACAAGCCCTTAACCAACAATGCAGTTAAGAAATATTTACTAAATAAACTAAAGTAAAAAATGTAATAAAAAGTAACACAATAAAAGGCTATCAGTACAGAGGTACTGGTTAGTCAAGGTAATTCGTACATGTTTTTTAACTTTATTTAACTAGGCAAGTTAAGACCAAATTATTAATTACAATGACGGCCTACCCCGGATGACGCTGTGCCAATTGTACGTCGCCCTATGGGACTCCAAATCATGGCCGGGTGTGATGCAGCCTGGATTTGAACAAGGGACAGCAGTGATGCCTCTTGCACTGAGATGCAGTGACTTGGACCGCTGCTCCACCCGGGAGCCCCTATGTAGGTAGGGGTAAAGTGACTATGCATAGATAATAAACAGCAAGTAGCGACAGTGTAAAACCAGCAGTCTTATGGCTTGGGGGTAGAAGCTGTTAGGGAGCCTTTTGGACCTAGACTTAGCACTCTGGTACCGCTTGCCATGCAGAGAGAACAGTCTATGACAATTTTTTTGGCCTTCCTCTGACACCGCCTAGTATATATCAAATCAAATCAAGTTTATTTTATATAGCCCTTCGTACATCAGCTAATATCTCGAAGTGCTGTACAGAAACCCAGCCTAAAACCCCAAACAGCAAGCAATGCAGGTGTAGAAGCACGGTGGCTAGGAAAAACTCCCTAGAAAGGCCAAAACCTAGGAAGAAACCTAGAGAGGAACCAGGCTATGAGGGGTGGCCAGTCCTCTTCTGGCTGTGCCGGGTGGAGATTATAACAGAACATGGCCAAGATGTTCAAAATGTTCATAAGTGACAAGCATGGTCAAATAATAATCAGGAATAAATGTCAGTTGGCTTTTCATAGCCGATCATTAAGAGTTGAAAACAGCAGGTCTGGGACAGGTAGGGGTTCCATAACCGCAGGCAGAACAGTTGAAACTGGAATAGCAGCAAGGCCAGGTGGACTGGGGACAGCAAGGAGTCATCATGCCCGGGAGTCCTGGCGTATGGTCCTAGGGCTCAGGTCGTCCGAGAGAGAGAAAGAAAGAGAGAAGGAGAGAATTAGAGAGAGCCAAGATTTTCAAAATGTTCATAAATGACAAGCATGGTCAAATAATAATCAGGAATAAATGTCAGTTGGCTTTTCATAGCCGATCATTAAGAGTTGAAAGCAGCAGGTCTGGGACAGGTAGGGGTTCCATAACCGCAGGCAGAACAGTTGAAACTGGAACAGCAGCAAGGCCAGGTGGACTGGGGACAGCAAGGAGTCATCATGCCCGGTAGTCCTGACGTATGGTCCTAGGGCTCAGGTTCTCCGAGAGAGAGAAAGAAGGAGAGAAGGAGAGAATTAGAGAGAGCATACTTAAATTCACACAGGACACTGGATAAGACAGGAGAAGTACTCCAGATATAACCAACTGACCCTAGCCCCCCGACACATAAACTACTGCAGCATAAATACTGGAGGCTGAGACAGGAGGGGTCAGGAGACACTGTGGCCCCATCCGATGATACCCCCGGACAGGGGCCAAACAGGAAGGATATAACCCCACCCACTTTGCCAAAGCACAGCCCCCGCACCACTAGAGGGATATCTTCAACCACCAACTTACAATCCTGAGACAAGGCCGAGTATAGCCCACAAAGATCTCCACCACAGCACAAACCAAGGGGGGGCGCCAACCCAGACAGGAAGATCACGTCAGTAACTCAACCCACTCAAGTGACGCACCCTTCCTAGGGACGGCATGAAAGAGCACCAGTAAGCCAGTGACTCAGCCCCTGTAATAGGGTTAGAGGCAGAGAATCCCAGTGGAGAGAGGGGAGGTAGGTCCTATATAGGTCCTGGATGGCAGGAAGCTTGGCCGCAGTGAGCAGTTGCCATACCAGGCGGTGATGCAACCGGTCAGGATGCTCTCAATGGTGCAGCTGTATAACTTTTTAAGGATCTGGGGACCCATGCCAAATCTTTTCAGTCTCCTGAGGGGGAAAAGGTGTTGTCGTGCCCTCTTCACGACTGTCTTGGTGTGTTTGGACACCAAGGAACTTGAAACTCTCAACCCGCTCCACTACAGCCCCGTTGTTGTCAATTTTACATTTTAAATTTCACCTTTATTTAACCAGGTAGGCAAGTTCTCATTTACAACTGCGACTTGGCCAAGATAAAGCAAAGCATGCGACAAAACAACACAGAGTTACACATGGGATAAACAAACATACAGTCAAAAACACAATATAAAAATCTGTATACAGTGTGTGCAAATGAAGTAAGGAGGTAAGGCAATAAATAGACCAATAGTGGCGAAGTACATACAATTTAGCAATTTACACTGGAGTGATATATGTGCAGATGAGGATGTGCAAGTAAAAATACTGGTGTGCAAAAGAGCAGAAAAATAAAAGGCTTTGTTACGAAATAGGAAGCCAATTCTAGATTTAACTTTGGATTGGAGATGCTTAATGTGCGTCTGGAAGGAGAGTTTACAGTCTAGCCAGACACCTAGATGTTTAAAGTTGTCCACATATTCTAAGTCAGAACCGTCCAGAGTAGTGATGCTAGTCGGGCGGGCGGGTGCGGGCAGAGATCGGTTGAAGGGCATGCATTTCATTTTACTAGCATTTAAGAGCAGTTGCAGGCCACGGAAGGAGTGTTAGCTCATTTGGAGGTTTGATAACACAGTGTCCAAAGAAGGGCCAGATGTATACAGAATGGTGTCGTCTGCGTTGAGGTGGATTAAAGAATCACCCGCAGCAAGAGCAACATCATTGATATATACAGAGAAAAGAGTTGGCCCGAGAATTGAACCCTGTGGCACCCCCATAGAGACTGCCAGAGGTTCGAACAACAGGCCCTCCGATTTGACACACTGAACTCTATCTGAGAAGTAATTAGTGAACCAGGCAAGGCAGTCATTAGAGAAACTAATGCTGTTGAGTCTGCCGATAAGAATACGGTGATTGACAGAGTCGAAAGCCTTGGCCACGTCGATGAAGACGGCTGCACAGTACTGTCTTTTATCGATGGCGGTTATGATATCATTTAGGACCTTGAGCGTGGCTGAGGTGCACCCGTGACCAGCTCGGAAACCAGATTCCATTGCGGAGAAGGTACGGTGGGATTCGAAATTGTCAGTGATCTGTTTGTTCACTTGGCTTTCGAAGACTTTAGAAAGGGAGGGCTGGATGGATATAGGTCTGTAACAGTTAGGGTCAAGAATGTCCTCCCCCTTTGAAGAGGGGGGTGACCTCGGCCGCTTTCCAATCTTTAGGAATATCAGACGATACGAAAGAGAGGTTGAACAGACTAGTAATAGGGGTTGCAACAATGGCGGTGGGTAATTTTAGGAAGAGAGGGTCCAGATTGTCTAGCCCAGCTGATTTGTAGGGATCCAGATTTTGCAGCTCTTTCAGAACTTCAGCTGTCTGGATTTGGGTGAAGGAGAATTGGGGGAGAGGGGGGGGGGGCAGTTGCTGCAGTGGGTGCAGAGCTGTTGGCCGGGGTTGGGGTAGCCAGCTAGAAAGCATGGCCAGTCATAGAGAAATGCTTATTGAAATTCTCGATTATCATGGATTTATCAGTGGTGACAGTGTTTCCTAGTCTCAGTGCAGTGGACAGCTGGGAGGAGGTACTCTTATTCTCCATAGACTTTACAGTGTCCCAAAACTTTTTATAATTAGTGCTGCAGGATGCAAATTTCTGTTTTAAAAAGCTAGCCTTTGCTTTCCTAACTGACTGTGTGTATTGGTTCCTGGCTTCCCTGAAAAGTTGCATATTGCGGGGACTATTCGAAGCTAGTGCAGTATGCCACAGAGTTTTTGTGCTGGTCAAGGGCAGTCAAGTCTGGAGTGAACCAAGGGCTATATCTGTTCTTAGTTCTACATTTTTTAAAAGGCAGGGTTAACCTCTACATCACCAGAGGAACAGAGGAGGAGTAGGATGAGGGTAAGGCTAAAGGGTATCAGAACTGGTCGTCTAGTGCTTTGGGAACAGAGAATTAAAGGAGCAGATTTCTGGGCATGGTAGAATAGATTCAGGGCATAGTGTACAGACAAGGATATGGTAGGGTGCGAGTACAGTGGGGGTAAACCTAGGCATTGAGTGATGATGAGAGAGGTTTCATCTCTGGAGGCGCCAGTTAAGCTAGGTGCGGTCTCCGCATGTGTGGGGGGTGGGACAAGGGGGCTATCTGAGGCATGTTGAGCAGGACTAGGGGCTCTGCAGTAAAATAAAACAATGAGAGCTGCCCTAAACAACAGTTTACAAGGCCCGCGGTCAAACGACTACCCCTCATTACTGTCAAGCGCTCCCAAAAACACTTCTGAGATTAGAAAAAGGTATAAAGCAATCACAGGTGTTGATTGGGAGAGCTAAGACAACAACTGGTGAGACAACAACGGGTAAACAGCTATGACAACAACAACGGGTAAAAGGCGATGAATGGGCAGAGGGTCAGTTAGCTACACACAGGCCCTGAGTTCAAGGCTTGGGCCGACAGGTAAACAAAATGAAGTACCGTGGTAATGAACAGTCCAACAGCCATCAGCTGTGTAGCCGAGTGATCATAGGGTCCAATGAGCAAAGATGAAACAGGTAGCCAAGGCGAGCGGGACACACGGCGTTGAGGAAGCTAACAGGCCGGGGCTAGCAGATGGATCAACACCAGCATCCAAATCGCGTAGGCCGGTTGAGCGCACATCGGCCGAATTACGTCAGCAGACCAGTCGTGATGGATCAGCGGGGCTCCGTGTCGACAAAGGGTCCAGGCCAATTGGCAAGAGCGGTATTGTAGTTGGTGTACTTTGTTTGCTGGCCGGGAAATGGGACTAGCTCAAGGCTAGCTGGTGCATGCTTCTGGACAAGGGCGTTTCCCACAGTAGCCACTCGGTAGCAACTAGCTAGCTGCCAAGATCCAGTGTGATGTTCCAGAGCTTGCGGCAGGAATCTGATGATGTAGTGGGGGAAAAAAGCAGTCCGATATGCTCAGGGCTGATATCGTCCTGTGTAGACTGGCATGTATTATCCAGGCTATCCGGGCTAAAGCGGCTGGAGTTCGAGTTAAAGGTAAAGACCACTAGCAGTGGCTACCAATGACTAAAAAGCTAGTAGCTAATTAGCTGGCTAGCTTCTGATGGGGGGTGTTCGGCCCTTCTTTTTCAGTAGTCTACGATCAGCTCCTTTGTCTTGCTCACGTTAATGTCCTGGTACCACACTGCCAGGTCTTTGACCTCCTCCCTATAGGCTGTCTCATCGTTGTCGGTGATCAGGCCTACCACTGTTGTGCCGTCAGCAAACTTAATGATGGTGTTGGAGTCGTGCTTGGCCATGCATTCGTGGGTGAACAGGTAGTACAGGAGGGAACTAAACACACACCCCTGAAGGACCCCCCGTGTTGAGGATCAGCATGGCATATGTGTTGTTGCCCACCCTTACCCCCAGGATCCAGTTGCAGAGGTAGGTGTTTAGTCCAAGGGTCATTAGCCTAGTGAGGAGCTTTGTGGGCACTATGGTGTTGAACACTGAGCTGTAGTCAAGCATTTTCACATATGTGTTCCCTTTGTCCAGGTGGGAAAGGGCAGTGTGGAGTGCGATTGAGATGGCATCATCTGTTGGGGTGGTATGTGAATTGGAGTGTGTCTAGGGTTTCTGGGATGATGGTGTTGATGTGAGCTATGCCCAGCCTTTCAAAGCACTTCATGGATACCGACGGTAGTCATTTAGGCAGGTTACCTTCACTTTCTTGGGCACAGGACCTATGGTGGTCTGCTTGAAACATGTAGGTATTACAGACTCGTGCAGGGAGAGGTTGAAAATGTCAGTGAAGACACTTGCCAGTTGGTCTGCGCATGCTCTGAGTACACATCCTGATAATCCATCTGGCCCCGCGGCCTTGTGAATGTTGACCTTTTTAAAGGTCTTGCTCACATCGGCTTTGGAGAGCGTGATCACACAGTCGTGTGGAACAGCTGGTGCTCTCATGCATGATTCAGTGTTGCTTGCCTCTAAGCATTTAAAAGGCATTTAGCTCGTCTGGTAAGCTCACGTCACTGGGCAGCTCACGGCTGGGTTTCCCTTTGTAGTCCGCCCCATAGCACTCACTTCTGTCATCATGAAGTGCTTTGATAGACCAGTCAAGGATCATATCACCTCCACCCTACCTGATACCCTAGACCCACTCCAATTTGCTTACCGCCCTAATAGGTCCACAGATGACGCAATCGCCATTACGCTGCACACTGCCCAATCCCATCTGGACAAGAGGAATACCTATGTAAGAACACTGTTCATTGACTACAGCTCAGCATTTAACACCACAGTACCCTCCAAACTCGTCATTAAGCTCGAGACCCTGGGTCCTGGACTTTCTGACGGGCCGCCCCCAGGTGGTGAGGATAGAAAACAACATCATCCACCCCGCTGATCTTCAACACTGGGGCCCCACAAGGGTGCATTCTCAACCCTCTCCTGTACTCCCTGTTCACCCATGACTGCGTGGCTATGCTCGCCTCCAACACAAGCATCAAGTTTGCAGACGACAGTACAGTTGTAGGCTTGATTACCAACAACAATGAGACGGCCTACAGGGAGGAGGTGAGGGCCCTCGGAGTGTGGTGTCAGGAAAATAACTTCTCATTCAACGTCAACAAAACAAAGGAGATGGTCGTGGACTTCAGGAAACAGCAGAGGGAGCATCCCCCCCATCCACATCGATGGGAGAGTAGTGGAGAAGGTGAAAAGTTTTAAGTTCCTCGGCATACACATCACGGACAAACTGAAACGGTCCACCCACACAGACAGAGAGGCGCAACAGCGTCTCTTCAACCTCAGGAGGCTGAAAAAAATTGGCTTGTCACCTAAAACACTCACAAACGTTTACAGTTTGTCACGCCCTGACTTTAGTTATATTTGTTTTCTTTATTATTTGGTTAGGTCAGGGTGTGACAAGGGTGGTTTGGTTATTTTCGTCTTGTCTAGTTTTTTTTTGTTTATCTATGGGGATTTCAATTGTCTAGGGGAATGTAGGTTTATGGTGGCCTGAATTGGTTCCCAATCAGAGACAGCTGTTTATCGTTGTCTCTGATTGGGGATCCTATTTAGGTTGCCATTTCCATTTTGGTTTTGTGGGTAGTTGTCCATGTTTAGTTGCCTGTGAGCACTACGTTGGCTTCACGTTTCGGTTGGAGTTTTATTGTTTTGTTGAGGACATCGTTAATAAATAAGTATGTACGCTCAACGCTGCGCCTTGGTCCATTTCGTCAACAGACGGTCGTGACAGAACAACCCACCAATGGAAAACTGGCAACCTAAATAGGACCTTTGGGGGGGTACTGTCACGCCCTGACCTTAGAGATCCTTTTTATGTCTCTATTTTGGTTTGGTCAGGGCGTGAGTTGGGGTGGGCATTCTATGTTTTGTGTTCTATGTTTTCTATTTCTGTGTGTTTGGCCGGGTGTGGTTCTCAATCAGAGGCAGCTGTCTATCGTTGTCTCTGATTGAGAACCATACTTAGGTATCCTTTTCCCACCTGTGTTTTGATGGGTAGTTGTTTTCTGTTTTGTGTTGCTGCACCTGACAGGACTGTTTCGTTTTCGTTCATTCTCTTTTGTTATTTTGTTTAGTGTTCTGTTTAAATAAAAATAACATGAACACTTACCACGCTGCGCTTTAGTCCACTCCTTCTTCTTCAGATGGCCGTGACAGAACTACCCACCAAAAGAGGACCAAGCAGCATGGTTACCTGGAGAGTTGGACATGGGAGGAAATCCTGGAAGGCAAAGGACCCTGGGGACAGACGAGAGAACATCGCCGTCCTGAGGAGGTGGCACAGGACGGCGAGCGGGGGGGGGCACACGAGGAGTTTGGCTCAGTCAGATTGTAGACTTGAGCCAACTCCCCGTGCTTACCGGGTGGAGCGTCGTACTGGTCAGGCACCGTGTTATGCGGTGGAGCGCACAGTGTCTCCAGTGCCCGTTCACAGCCCGGGACGCTACATCCCAGCTCCTCGCATTGGCCGGGCTAGAGTGGGCATCGAGCCAGGACGGAGTGTGCCAGCCCTGCTCTCCAGACCTCCAGGACGTCTCTATGGCCCAGGATATCCTGCGCCGGCTCTGTGCACTGTGTCTCCAGTGCGTCTGCACAGCCCAGTGCGTCCTGTGCCTGCACCCCGCACGTGCCGGGCCAAAGTCACCATCCAGCCAGGACGGGTTGTGCAGGCTCTTAGCTCGAGACCTCCAGTGCGCCTCCACGGCCCAGTGTATCTGGTGCCTTGGCCAAGGACAAGGCCTCCTGTAGGTCTCCCCAGCCTGGTGAGTCCTGTGCCTGCTCCCAGAGCCAGGCCTCCTGTGTGTCTCTCCACTCCAGTGATGATCCATGGCACGAAGCCTCCAGTGATGATCCATGGCACGAAGCCTCCAGTGATGATCCATGGCACGAAGCCTCCAGTGATGATCCATGGCAAGAAGCCTCCAGTGATGATGCATGGCAAGAAGTCTCCAGTGATGATCAATGGCAAGAAGCCTCCAGTGATGATATATGGCAAGAAGCCTCCAGTGATGATCCATGGCAAGAAGCCTCCAGGGGTGAGACATGGCACGAAGCCTCCAGAGACGGCCTCCAGCCCGGAGCCTCCAGAGACTCCCTCCTGTTGTCTTTACAACTGATATTCAACACAAAAACAGTACATTAGTGTATTGTTTTGGAATGAATATGACGTGCTGCACTAAATGCAAATGTCTATAACACGGTGCCCCTCCAAAATGACACATTTGGTTAGTAGAGACCCTACTCAGCATTTCCCACCCCACATTAGCTGAGACAGGTAGAAAAGCTATCTCTACAAGCCAATATGTTTCCCATTTACAGTCTATTACAATGTATTGCATTGGGGGCTATGGAAGGGTAGAAAAGTTCTCTCTACAGCTCAATATTCTCATACCAGTGTCAACATTTTTTTCATTATTGGTATAAACACATTTTTAAACCATATTTTTAATTTGTTTTCATAGATGAATCGTATTTTTTGTTGTCACAATAGAAATGCCCATTTATTAAAATTATATATTTTGAATGATTTATCCACATTCCCACAATGTTGTGAAATGCGGGCTTTTATTTTGAAGGTTTCCTAATTACCATATGAAAGTGACGTCATTGTTTGTGCTGCTGGCAGAATACTAGTGGGTACTAGTGACTGTGAAGCCGTTTTCGGGAACTGATGCTGACAGCCGCGCGATCGATGCAAAGGTTACATTTTATCCTAGCATGTTACTACCCTGCTGAAAAATATATGTTTACAAAATGTGCAAAATTAGATTGACTGCTGTGGCTATGTAGCAGGTGGCTGCTGGTGTATGCAAGTTTGGGTTTTCGGATTTACACGGATGCCCGTGTGTCTGCTTGATCTCTAGCTTGTAAAGTGGCTTAATGAGTGTCCAAAGTAACAGTGGAAGTGGTGGTGGAAGTTTGGAGGCGACGCCATCTTGTTGGCAGCTATCCTCGTCCCCAACGATTTCTCAACAACACATAACGGCGACCGCCAAGAAGGAAGGTAATTTATCAACAATGGCATTCGTCGAAGTCTGTTCGATGGGAAATGCACACTGTTTCCACTTATATCGCCCCAATTCGACGGATTTATGGATGTCAATTGATTGCCGAACGTTGCCAGTTACAGTCAGTACAGTAGCTAGCCAACGTTAGCTACTAGCTAGCTTCGATAGGTGTCAGCGTTCAGTTACAGTAGAGCAATGGAGAGCATTGGCAATGGAATATTCAGACAGGAGCAGACAGGTTGAGTGGAAAATAAGTAGGAACAGACTAGACCACTAGACATACATAACGTTAGATGACCAAGGCGTTGTCATTTATGTAACTACTTATAGTTGCTAGGTTAGCGATGTTGCAGAGACTAGCCATCACTTGTAGCTAAACAGCTGTGGGTAGTTGAATGCCTTTGGCCTTATGTCAAACAGCAGGGCTACTACAAGTCTATACGAATCCAGTGAGTTATGATGCATTCAAACGACTTCTAATAATCAACTAGGAACTACACTTTCCTTTGTCAAAGTTTATATTCTGATCACTTCAACATCCGAACAAGAACAGACTTGTAGGCATCAGAACTAAAGCCCGTGACTCTGATGTCATCCAGAGAACGGAAGTTTGTCCCACAAAGGCTACTTAGCGTGTCACATTTTTTTTAGTGTTGCTAACTATTCCAATTGGGATGGAAATAACCATGTAGCTAATTATGCTCTGGACCTGGATCGAGATGATGCCTGGATGTGGTATTCCTGTGGCCATATTTACAGTGCTTATCAATGTTTTATTACTGCTGTCTGGTTTCTCTTTACTTGAACCTCATAAGGCTGGGGTTGTGTGTCAGACATTCCATGTTTTGGTGATTGATGGGGACAAAGTTCACACCCGCAGCTCAGCTGTTGAATCAGAAACTCTGCTTGTCCAGTAGTGGTCTTACAGCCTAACATACAGTTTTGACACCTGATACATACATGCGATAGCTTGGTGCTGTCCATAAGGTGGTACCTAAATACATATTATAGAGCATGCAGATGGACACAGACTAAGTAACTGTGATGATGTGGGAGTGGTGAAATGCACTGCACTCAAACAGTTTGCACTTATCCAATGTGCTCTTATCAGAAGTGGGCGGTAGTGTGATGTATGTGATGCAGTTTGCTGTATCCTTACATAGCCATATATAGCTTTATCTTATGTTGTTGTGTAGGCCCCATGGAGGAGCTGCACAGCCTGGACCCTCGCAGGCAGGAGCTTCTGGAGGCCAGGTTCATGGGCGCGGTCAGCGGCAACACAGTAGGAAGCACCGGCAGCACCAGTGGGGGGGCCAAGGTGAAACGCACGTTAGAACGCAAAACTATCTCAATCATCAATACTATAACACACATGCATGGTTTTACTCATACCAGACACACTTCAAAAGGTTTTGAAAGGCACACACAAAAAAGCACACAGCACACTATAACGACTGTGCCTGATTTCTCTGTATATCTAGGGTCTGGCCAACGAGTGCTCCAACAACAGCTATGGCAGTTTGGGCTCCTCCAGTGACAAGGAGTCAGAGGTGAGACACACACACGCTATGCAGAGGCGCCGGCAGTGAGGGAGGCCGCTGTCCTAGTTTCGATGATTAGATGTCACAACGTATTACGGACATAGGTGGCTAATTCTCTGGTTTAAGAAAATGCACCATTTTGTTTGTGTGGAGACCGAGGGCAGGCATTTTATCTATGTATCCATTTAATTTTTTGGAACAATGGACCGTTAATCAGGAGAATTAGATTGTCTTCGTTTGTACTTGCATGACCCGCCTCGATCTCTCGCTTTCCTCCCTTCCCCCCCCCCCCCTGACTCTTTCTATGGCATCTTTCTCTCCCTAGAACTCTGATATGAAGAGAGGGAGTTCTCCTGCATACTCTGTACGTACTCTTCCTACTGTTCTGTCCCTCCCTCCCCCACCCACATAAACACACTCTCTTCCTTATTGGACACGCAAGTGTCAGAAAAGTGATTTAGTGTTTGTTTATTCTCAGACCCCTGAGAAGAAGCCCTCTGAGTCGTCCAGAGGAAGGAAAAGGAAAGCTGACACCCATTCTGAGAGCAGCCAAGGTATGACGCATACCCGACATAATAACACTCATGAACTGGAGAGGAATGATCTGGTCAGGTTTTGAAAGGATTTTTGATTCTGCTTGATTTCACTCACTTGCATCCTCCCTATCCCTATTTGGGTCCTTCCCCCTAGACACAGCGTGTTCTTAATGTCACAGGGTATCACTCTCAGTTCAAGAGGGTGACACAGTGCCTTTATTTCATTCTGTTGTGAGGTCACTGATAGGAATGTGACAAATGATAATTTTTTTCCTT
Organism: Salvelinus fontinalis; assembly: GCF_029448725.1. NCBI lineage: Eukaryota > Metazoa > Chordata > Actinopteri > Salmoniformes > Salmonidae > Salvelinus > Salvelinus fontinalis. Next base: position 39,273,535 of record NC_074690.1, read on the forward strand.
CGCGTTGAAATTACCATGTTTTTATCAGTTTTCCGTTAAAATGTTTAGAACATTTATAAAATGCCACGTGAATTCACAATGCCGCTGCCAGCAACGGTTTGGGTCTCACAGTGCGTTCCCCTTCAGATGGTTAAGCATTGCACCTTTACTACCATTACTGTATCTCAATTCCACCTCAAAGTTCCTTCATACTGGACACACATAAAAATGGTATCCACGAGTTCATCTAACTCTGGGGAAGTAGATAAATTGCCTGTGCAAAAATCCCGAAGTAATCCTTCTCAAACTTTTGCCATGCAGAGCTTTGGTGCTACCGCTTGCCTTTCTCTGCCATTTTTCCAACTGTTAATAACGATGACGTAGTGGTGGAGAGTCGACTCCAAAGCAATTGATTCCTCGACTTTCATGTCGACTCCCGGTGCCAACTCCCATTTCTGAGTGTCAAGATTCGATTCCAATTGGAATCGACTCCTAAGATTCAGTAATTTTGGGACAGAGGAGACTGATTTTTTTTTTTGCCGTACTTCCGAGAACACAAACACTCACATCTTTCTTAGCGAGCTTGTGGGGGACGGAAAGAGTGAGGAGGGGCACAGTATAGGCAGGTCGGCCACCAGACAGACGGTCATAACTGTGCACTAGGCCTATCTATCGGCAATCGAAAGCTGTATCCCGCAATTTTTGGGCTTGGAATGTCTCGCAACTTCAGTAAAGCACGGCCTATCATCAATGAATAGGCTAGGATATTGAGCGAGATGCAACACTTCGCTCTCACACGGTCACAAACAGTATCTGCGCATGTGCACGTGTTCGCTTTACGCTGTTCACAGCATGGTAGACAGGGCACCAAACAAAACGGCGTAGAAGTTGAGCATCGCGCTTCAACGCTCTTTAGTTTTTGTGGAAATTGATCCACTATGCTGTTTACTTTCTGCATCTACTTCATATTGCTGAGTCTACCTTTAAATTACACAACTTTCCTCAGGCCTTTATTACCTATCGTCTAGTTCGGTTATAACACGGAAAATAATATGTTGTTATAACTGCACTGTGGTTTTAATTTTGTGGGTGGCGGGAAAACATTTCTGTTTCGGTTAGAGATTGTTTTGAACGTTAAGGATGCCAACTTCGTTTAAACGTTCACACCCCTAGTTCCTGAGTTGTTCTAACCTCTGTATCTGCTATGCTGTGTTATGCATTGCTAACCCAGGCTATCGGCTCTCCTCTCCTACAGGGAAGACTTCCACACGGGGGCCCAAGATCAGTGACTACTTTGATGTGAGTGTCCTATAATGTAGTTGTTTATATGTAACTCTGAGTTCTCCATGGTGATGATAAGCTGATTGGGGGGGGGTTAATGATTGATTAAGCAGATTGTGATTGACTGACAGTCTGAATTTCCCTTCTTGAGGCACTCTGCTATTGCTGGGCTATATGTAGATGATGTCACCTCCTTTTCCGCACCCTGCTATTTCTTGTGTGTAGTTCCATGGGGGGAATGGCTCCAGTCCAGTGAGGGCTCTACCACAGGTCCTCCGCTCACCACAGAACTCACACCACGGAGCTCACTCTGCACCAGGCTCTATTGTATGTATACACCCACGCGCTAGGAGATTTTTAGGCTTTGGCGTTCTATCACATTGTTTAGAACAGTGTTGTATGTGTGTTGTCTATAGATCCGACAGAACAGTTCCTCTCCCACCGGTCTGTGTTTTGGCGATCCCCTGATGAACTACAAAGCTTGCGTCAGCAAGTGTGTGCAGGTAAGAAAGGGAAAGGGTGTGTACCTAGTCAGTTGTACAACTGAATGCATTCAACTGAAATGTGTCTTCAGCATTTAACCCAACCCCTCTGAATCAGAGAGGGGGGGGGGCTGCCATAATTGACATCCATGTCTTCGGTGCCCAGGGAACAAGACTCTTTCTTTCCTCATACTCTTCTCATATCTACTTCTCTCACTCCTCATATGTCAAACACCTTCCTCTTTCTTTCTCTCCCCAGACGGAGTTGACAGGTCTGAAGCTTGCTGCTCTGGAGAGCAACAAGAGTCTGGACTTGGAGAAGAAAGAAGGCCGCATCGATGACCTGCTCAGGGTGAGTTTACGTGCTAGTTAGGGTACTACAGGTGATACTTATAGGTTGTGTATTGATCATCTATTGACGTTGACCGTTTTTCTTGTAGGCTAACTGTGACCTGAGGCGACAGATAGATGAACAGCAGAAACTACTGGAGAAATACAAGGAGAGACTGAACAAATGCATCACCATGAGCAAGAAACTGCTCATCGAGAAGGTACACAGTTAGTTTGTGTTTGTGCTTGTTACTGGCGTGTCGGGATGAACTTGCATGTTAACCCGTGTGTGTGTGTGTGTGTGTTTTTTTGTAGAGCACCCAGGAGAAACAGTCGTGCAGAGAGAAGAGCATGCAGGACCGTCTGAGACTGGGTCACTTCACCACCGTAAGACATGGAGCCTCCTACACTGAACAGTGGACCGACGGATACGCATTCCAGAACCTTGTCAAGTGAGAACACACACACACTTCACCAAACAACATATATTTACATTAGGGATGCACATGCTGACGTCTAACTCTCTTTAACCGGTTAACAGGGGGTTACATTTGTTCCAAATAGTATGAGGCGACCAACAGAAAGTACTTTGCGTGCATACAAGGAACAGACATTTTTCATTTAAAAGCTTCATTGAAACATGCAACAGTAGCAAGCCAATCGACTCGCATTCAAACGGCTATGTCATTGAACATACAACTACTGTAATGAAGCAGCCAATGTAAAACATTTCAGACATTTGCCAAAATGCAATTAGCATGAAAACACAGTTCTAAACAGTGCACCTTATGCGAGCGGTTCCAAATCTGACAGCGATGAACATCTGTTCTTGGCTCCATACTGTGACCAAAACAGTTGCGTTTGAGACCGTTTGACTTGGCAGTGTGACACAAGTGTTTTATTGGTCGTAAGGGTGATTATTACACTTTTTTTTACCTGGTCACGTAATTTTTTTATTTGGGGAAAATCTTCCCACGGTGGGGGTTTGTTACTACGCCGATAAATGACAATATCCACTCCGACCTTTGCCACCTAGGTGATTGGACCTTCACAAATGGTACTTGAGTACCGATGGTGTAGTAGAATTGTATGAAATGTGTTTATATCAGGCCAAGAGATAGCCTTGGCCTATTCTACGCCACTACACGCTCAGCCATGCGTTGAACTGTATTTTTTTGCGAGCAGTCATTGAGTTATATTATTTGCATAAATTATGACTCAATCTACTCATCACGTTAGGAATAGTAGGGCATCTTAAATAAGCCTACAAATGCGATGATGCATGGAATGCAAAAAAATATATATTAAAAAAATGTTATTAGCTTCCCCAAACTTGAAACGCGCCGCCTATGGCTACAGAAACGCTGCCAGCCGAACTCAAGTCTGGCTGGTGCGCACCTAAATAAAAGGGTAAATACACAAAAATGGTCCCCTGATTTAAGCGAGCAGTGTGTCAAGAAGCAGTTTGCCTTGGCAGGGTCGTGTTTCGGAGAACGCATGGCTCTCGGTCTTCCTCTCCCGAGTCCGCAGGGGAGTTGCAGCGATGGAAGAAGACCAATTGGATATGACGAAATTGAGGGGGGGGGGTGGGGGGGGGGATCACTGTTCTCCCCACTTTGTTTTTGCCGCGGTATTGTTTTGCTATGAAGGATATATTTTTTCAAATTCTACCCTCTAGAGCAGGGGTGTTCATCACATAGCAGGGATCATCAGCAGGATTCAGCTGCGGGACTATTTTCTTTATTGAGCAGATGGTCAGGGGGCTGAAAAAAAAGTGCAGAAAATTTGTAGACTGCAAATTGACCGCAAGAAGCCCGAACAGATATAATATTGAACTAAAACATTTCAGACACACATCACTCTATTATGCGTGAGAATACTTTGGAACAGATTTCTGAAATTAAAATCACTTGGAGATGATTTACTGGTGTTTTTACACTCAAACTTTGGGGGCCAAATAAAATCACTTGCCAGTTGGGGAACCCTGCCCTACAAGGTCCGGAGCCTGCTGGATTGCTGTTCTACCTGATTAATTAATTGCACCCACCTGGTGTCCCATGTCTAAGTCAGTCTGTGATTAAAGTGGAACAATGAAAACAAGCAGTGGAACTGGCTTCGAGGTCCAGAGTTGAGTTTGGGGGCTCAATAAATACATTTTGCACTTAGAGTAAATCTATCCAAATCAATTTAAGAACACGAGCATGCTAATTTAAAAGATGGCTAGTCCATTATTAGCCTGGTTCTGTATGGAAGGCAGGCAGGCACGTTATGGGACAGGCCAGGCCATGATCAAGTATACATATCTTTTTAGAAACAAATTGGTGCCGACCAAATCATGTGCTTGTGCCACCATTGGAAAAGGTTAGTGTAGAACCCTGTCTGTTTAGAAACTTTGAAAGCGGGGGAATCTCAGATTAGGATTGTGCGTCTGGCTTCTTGACAACGAAACAACGTTGATATGCAAACAAATAGAACAGTAGAGGAAGGCTGGTTTCAATGTCTTTATAAAATAATTGTATGGTGTGATAAGATACATATTTAATTCCATTCCATTATTTCAAATGTATTTTTGGTGGTTAACCAATTAACGGTTAAAATTTCCCAAAATATTTGGTGGGTTGGGTGCTCTCCAGAGAATAATGAAACGATAACAATTATCCGTGGATTGACCTCATTACCTTCTAAAAAGCTGAATAACCCTCTTCTCCGTATAGGCAGCAGGAGGGTATCAATCAGCAGAGAGAGGAGATAGAGCGTCAGAGGAAGCTGCTGGCCAAGAGGAAGCCCCCCAATCCCTCATCCCCCTCCCTCTCCCTAGCAACCACCTCTGAACCCAAACAACGCAAGACCAAGGTCGTCAACGGCAATGACCCCGACCCCTTCCTCAAACCCTCCCTGCCCCAGATGTAAGTGTACACACGCACACACACTAGTACATACAAGTATGCATGTCTATTTTCTATTAAGTATCTTTACTTTTACTCAAGTTTGAAAATTGGGTACTTTTTCCACCACTGATACACACTCACACTGTTGCGATGTTGGTGCAGTGACTTTAAATCAACCATTTGTTAGGTTGACTCTGGCTGAGTATCACGAGCAGGAGGAGATCTTCAAGCTTCGCCTGGGACACCTGAAGAAGGTCCGAGTCAATATGAACACAAACACGTTTGTAAAAAAAAAAAAAAAAAAAAACACTGGTCCCAATCCCAAAATGAATACGATTGACTGAGTGACTGTCTCTCAGGAGGAGGCTGAGATCCAGGCAGAGCTGGAGCGGTTAGAGCGGGTGAGGAACCTCCACATCAGAGAGCTGAAGAGGATCAACAACGAGGACAGCTCGTCGTAAGTACAGGACAGGAAGACACGATCATATAGGAACACCTAACCTCTCCACTGTGCCCCGGTGCAAAACCCATCCCTGGGACATACCTACCCGTAGGCCAGTAGCTATAGTGTTGCTAACTGGCCAGTTCATAGACCACTTTCTAGGTATTTGTAAGAGGAAGTTCTTGTAGGGGTCATTTGGGTAAATAAACCCTATATGTTGTATGAAGAAAATGGTTCAGCTTGTGCTGTATCTCTGTCAGGTTTAAAGACCACCCCACTCTGAACGAGAGGTACCTGCTGCTGCATCTGCTGGGCAGAGGAGGCTTCAGTGAGGTCTATAAGGTACGGATTGACCAAGTATGTGCTTGGGAATGATTATTAATAGATTCTAGATCCATACTCTACCTGTGCTTCTGATGTGTGTCTTCAGGCCTTTGACCTGTTTGAGCAGCGCTATGCAGCTGTTAAAATCCACCAGCTCAACAAGAACTGGAGAGAGGAAAAGAAGGAGAACTATCACAAGTATGTCCGATCTGCTCTGACGAGGCAATGTTATGAGACGCAGAATTTACAACCCACATTGTACCATTTGTAAACATTATTTGACCAGAACTTACAAACACACAAAATTGTTTCCTGTCCCAGACATGCCTGTAGAGAGTATCGGATACACAAACAGCTGGACCATCCCAGAATAGTCAAACTCTACGACTACTTCTCCCTGGATACAGACACGTAAGTTGCTTTTTACCCCAAACCTAGTACAGTTCTTTCACATCAGTGCCGATAAAAGAGAGGAGATGTGGAGGGAATTTTAGTCAATTGAGATGCCTTTTAGTTGATAGTTAATGGAGTCCATTGTCGTCTCTCTTTCTCTCTCTCTCTGTCTGTCCTCCTCTAGGTTCTGTACAGTTTTAGAGTTCTGTGAGGGGAACGACCTGGACTTCTATCTGAAACAGAACAAGCTGATGTCCGAGAAGGAGGCGCGGTCCATCGTCATGCAGATAGTCAACGCCCTGCGATACCTCAACGAGATCAAACCCCCCATCATACACTACGACCTCAAACCAGGTACACACACACACAGACTCATGTTTGTGTATGTAATACAGACACACGCTCAACTCACACACTGCTGTTTGTGTAGGTAACATCTTGCTGGTGGATGGGACCGCGTGTGGAGAGATAAAGATCACAGACTTTGGGCTGTCTAAGATCATGGACGACGACAACTATGGAGTGGACGGCATGGACCTCACCTCACAGGGAGCTGGCACATACTGGTGAGACACATCACACAAACAGTTATATTAGGTGTTTTCTTGGGTATATTGCCTTCATGTTTTCCCATCCCTCTTGTCCAGGTACCTTCCCCCAGAGTGTTTTGTGGTGGGCAAGGAGCCTCCTAAGATCTCTAACAAGGTGGACGTCTGGTCGGTCGGGGTCATCTTCTTCCAGTGCCTCTATGGACGGAAGGTAAGCCCACTTATTATGGCCCCTTTTGAAGTGGCACTCTTCTGACGGTGCGAACACCTGACCCTATTGGTGTATGTTGTGTTTTTTTTGTGTAACATTGGTTTGTGTGTGTGTGTGTGTGTGTGTGTGTGTGTGTGTGTGTGTGTTCCTGCAGCCGTTTGGCCACAACCAGTCTCAGCAGGATATTCTTCAGGAGAACACCATCCTCAAAGCCACTGAGGTTCAGTTCCCTGCCAAGCCCCAGGCCAGCACAGAGGCCAAGGTGAGGACTAGGGCTGTTGCGGTGACCGTATCACCGCCACACTGGCAGTTACGAGTCATGAAGGCAGTCAAATTCCACATGACCGTTTTAGTCACGGTAATTAGGCTTCTCCAAGCTCTGATGGTCATTAGTAGCCTACCAAACTTGCTAACTGCCTGGTATTCGGCACTCTATTGTTCCTCTAATCACTCTGATATCAATGCAAATGTAAGCAGCACGTGAGTTTCAAGTTTGGCGAGGATAAAAGCATGACATGCATAATCGCATTTGCGGTCACTTTTGATAATGTTATTTTCTGCTCATGGAACATTTGCGCTTATAGCCTTCTACCATGTGTGCATTGCTGCGCTTCTACTGTGAAGAAATAGCCTAATAGTTTATCAACATTTGAAGCTAAACGTTCTGATCTCTTGCGTCAGCCACATTGCATTAAGCAAGTTTTTTTTTTTTGATGCCAGTGGTTGTATTAATTTGCAATCTATCGCATCCCACAACTGTCCCAGACTGTTTGGAATATTTATTTCTCGCATAGAATAGGTCGACTTTTGTACTATGGGGGATAGTAGATTGACATAGGCTAGGGCTTTTCCTGTTCATTAGGCCTACTCATCTTGTTGGCTGACGAAAAGTTAATGTGGACAGCTTTTCCAATATCTTCAATATGCAATTCGGAATTAGATAAGGACACGCGCAGTTGCATCTCTGATGTGTCTGTCTTCACTTGTAGCCTGTGTAAAAGACCAGATCACGTGACTGAGCGCCGAGTGAGAGATTGAGGACACAACGCAGCAATAGGGTTCATTATGGCCACAAAGGGGATGCCGCCGTGAAATTCGAGGCATTTACAAGCTTGTCAAATTATGAATGAGACTGATGAAGTGTGTTACAGCCTGCGCAAAAAACAAAGCCGAGCTAATGCATTTCAAGCGATTTTTTTCAAATCATCATTAGTCTCATCATGCAGCCTTACAATGTATTAAAAATCAAAACATATAGCCCAATGTTTGTAGAACAACTAAAGTTACATTAACCGCTCAACACAGAATAACCGCATGTGCGCACTCAAGTCGTTTAGAGAATATATCCTTTCTATTTTATTCAGCTGTTTTCAATTGTGTTCTTCATACTGTAAAATAATGCCACGGAATTCTAAGAGATTCTTGACTGCTAAATGAACTAGTGTAGCCCACTGCCATTTGGCATAGCCAGATCAGAGCCTAACATAGGGACAACTGTTCTTCTGAAATAGACTACATTTTCTTCATCGTGCTTCTTTTGACTTGTCTAAAATTAATACTGGCTTTATTGTGAAGGTGTAGGCTAAATTACATGGATTTATTAGTCTTTTTAAAATGGTTTGTAGTCTGTGGAAGCCAGGAGATGCTACACGTGTTTATGTTAATTAACGGTCAATTACCGTGAGAACGACCAGTTATTTGCTTGACAATCACCGGCTGATGAAATTTCGTGACCGCAACGGCCCTAGGTGAGACACGCACAGGCCAGCAAGCCAAGGTGAATAATACTCAGTGTTCCTCTGAATTGTACACATATTGGTTGACTTTGAAATGTACAATCGTCAGGACATGTCTGAATGTGACTAGTACAGACAAAGCTTGATAAGCAGATCCTTATTCCATAAACTAACATCCCTCTCTCTCTGTTTGTCAGGCGTTTATCCGACGCTGTCTGGCCTACCGTAAGGAGGATCGATTTGACGTTCACCAGCTGGGCACTGACACGTACCTTCTCCCTCACATGAGACGCTCCAACTCCTCTGGCTCTCTTCAGCCCGCCTCCTCAATCTCCTCCTACTGACGGGCTGATGAACATGACTGACAGGCCCGCTGGCCAATCCTGGAGCAGAATTGATCCGAATATGGGGAGTGGTGTTGGGTATTCTAAATCGCCCGGCCACTGTAAAAGGATCAGGAACGTGAATTTGTTTGGCTGAATAGAATGAAATGGATTGCACGTTGTGAGACGGGGAAAGATGGAAAGAGAGAGGGAGGGGGGCGAAAGTGGATACACTTTCCACGTTGCCAAGTAGCTTTGAAGAAATGTTACTGTGTTGTGATCTTGAACGTGAACCTAGTTTTGAGAGAGAGAGAGAGGTGAGAAAGTTCTACCCATTGTGCATGCCATTGGACAGGCTGTGCCTGTTGCCGTGAGGACCTAATAGAGTGGGGCTAGGCCACATCCCTTGCTTGTGCTGGACTAGGCTTTTATTGGTAGAGAGGGAAACCATAAACAAACAAAAAAAGCAACAGATGTTAATTGGAATCCCCTCCAGCAACATTTTAAACAGCCTCTCTGCAAGGGACAGAATCCCATTCCCAAATAGACCCCTAGCCTCTACTATAGAAGGTAGAGGTACATTTGGGATGTGGGGCTTAAGTCTCCAAAGCAGATCAGTTGGTTTCACTGACCCACGTTAAACCCTACCATTGGACTAAATTGCACTCGAGATGATTTGGTTTCATGGACATAGCTTCTTGAAATAGTCCTGGACTTAACTAAGCTTCAGTCTCCGACTTGGCCAGAAGTATGCCATCTATGTTTATGAAGTCACGTTTTTAGATCTTGAATCAATAATGAAACCTACTCCTGGATGAATATAATCTGGCTGTGTGAAAGAGGTTGGTTTTGGCGTTTGCCGGTCCTCCATGGATTCATCCCTCAAGGCGCTGAGTGTTAGGCTTGTTCAGGCATTGAAGTCTGTTTTGTCAGAACAAAACGTCACCATATGAGGATCAACTGTATCGTAAAGATTGATGTTTCCATACAGGAATCATCTGGGGAAATTCAATGTACATTTCATGTGTAGGAGTGACATATCTGCAATCTGTCTGTACAGAGGGTCAACACACAGGATTTACTGAACTTTCACCAGTGCCCGTTTGCACCTGTTGTTTTCACAAAGAAATAAAACGACAAATGCCTAGAAACATGAAATTATCGAACCAATTTTTTTTTGTAATTTTATCGTTCTCTTATTCTTTGTTTTACCTTCTGTTCACCCTTAATGTTTTATATTATCTGTGGGAAATAACAGGTGCAAACTTTGAGCACATGCAATGGTCTAGTAAGTCCGATCGTTGGTTTCCTCGCGTCTCCTTGTTTGTGCTCCGAAAGGCATTTTTTTGCTGCTATATAGATGTCGCTTGTAGTTAGTTAAAATCTGTATGATCTGCCTCAGGTACAGATAGTGCAGACTTGTGTGAAGAGGAACACTCTAGGGGCCCCTGAAGTGTATAGCCTACTCTTCAGGGGCCCTATGAAGTGCTTCTGTATGCCAGGTGAACCAATAACTTTTAACTGTTTTACGACCGCAATGTTTATAGTCTGGAAACCATGTGTCATATATAAAGTTGTATGAAACTGTTCATGTGTGAAGGAAAAGCCCAGGTTGATCAGGCTCTGTTCTGTTCAGTAACACTTTGCTTGAACCTCAGTCATAAGGCCTGCGTAACACAGTCATAACACTGACATATGAGGTGTCATAATGAGTTATTACAGCTGGTTTTAGTCTATGGTATGGCACAGTCATATTGGTCATCTACCGAATGTAAAGTGCTTTTAAGTAAAGTGTTACCTAGTATTCTTTATATTGGAAGACTGTGAGGAGCTTTCAACAGACAACACTTATGTTACAAAAGGGGTTTATATTGAACATCATGGCAGACTAACAGAGGAGCCCCGCAGATCAACGCCATGTACTGTAAACTGGTTTTATCACTGTCTTATACACACAGCACAGATACATGTCAAAATTGAAGGGAGGCAATGTCAGGTCCTGTCATTCATATGCAATAAAGATTGCCTTACAAGTCCAACCAAGGCCACCTTTGGTTTGTGCATATAATATCTCTCACTCAACACACACGTTTATGTATAAATAGGGCCAGGAGTTCTTCCGGACCCAAGGTCAGATAGTTGTCAGTTATACCCGAGGAGAGAATGGCAGACAGATGCCATTTGTCAAAAGGCTGAGAGACTGAAAACGGCTTCACTGTTGCAATCCACCCTCTATCCCACTGCTGGCTTGCTTCTGAAGGTAAGCAGGGTTGGTCCCTGGATGGGAGACCAGGAGCTGCTGGAAGTGGTGTTGGCGGGCCAGTAGGAGGCACCCTTTCCTCTGCTCTAAAAACAAATATCCCATTGTCCCAGGGCAGTGATTGGGGACATTGCCCTGTGTAGGGTGCCGTCTTACGGATTGAACGTTAAACTGGTGTCCTGACTTTCTGTGGTCACTAAAGATCCCATGGCACTTATCGTAAGAGTAGGGGTGTTAACCCTGGTGTCCTGGCTACATTCCCAAACGACCCCATACCATGACGGTCATCCCCAGCTTACAATTGGCTCATTCATCCCCCCTCTCCCCTGTAACTATTCCCCAGGTTATTACTGTAAATTATGTCTTCTCAGTCAACTTACCTCGTAAAATAAAAATACCCTCGTCAAATCTAATTCAACGTTTGTCACGTACCGAATACAACAGGTGTTGACTTTTTATTTATTTTACCAGGGAAGACCTTGAGATCTAGGTCTCTTTTTCAAGTGTGTCCTGCACAATACAACACAAATATACACACTGTACACAAAATATACATATATATACATGCATTTGGAAAGTATTCAGACCCCTTGACCTTTTCTACATTTTGTTAGGTTCCAGCCTCATTCAAAAATTCATTCAATAGTTTTTTCCCTCATCAATCTACACACAATACCCCATAATGACAAAGCAAAAAAAACGTTTTTTTAGAAATTGTAGCTAATTTATTAAAAATAACTGAAATATCACATTTACATAAATATTCAGACGCTTGTCTTGTGTATGACGCTACAAGCTTGGCACACCTGTATTTGGGGAGTTTCTCCCATTCTTCTCTGCAGATACTCTCAAGCTCTGTCAAGTTGGATGGGGGAACAACACTGAACAGCTATTTTCAGGTTCCTCCAAAGATGTTCGATTGGGTTCAAGTCCGGGCTCTGGCTGCGACACTCAAGGACATTCCGAGACTTGTCCCAAAGCCACGTCTGTGCTGTCTAGGGTTGTTGTCCTATTGGAAGGTGAACCTTTTCCCCAGTCTGAGGTGTTGAGCACTCTGAAGCAGGTTTTCATCAAGGATCTCTCTACTTTGTTCTGTTCATCTTTCCCTCAATCCTGACTAGTCTCCCAGTACCTGCCCCTGAAAAACATCCCCACAGCATGATGCTGCCACCACCATGCTTCACCGTAGGGATGGTGCTAGGTTTCCTCCAGACGTGATGCTTGACATTCAGGCCAAAGAGTTCAATCTTGGTTCCATCAGACCAGAGAATCGTGTTTCTCATGGTACCTTTTGGTAAACTCCAAGCGGGCTGTCATGTGACTTTTACTGAGTAGTGGCTTCCGTCTGGCCATTCTACCATAAAGGCCTTATTGATGTAGAGCTGCAGAGATGGTTGTCCTTCTGGAAGGTTCTCCCATCTCCACAGAGGAACTCTAGAGCTCTGTCAGAGTGACCATCCCGATTGCTCAGTTTGGCCGGGTGGCCAGCTCTAGGAAGTCTTGGGGGTTCCAAACTTCTTCCATTTAAGAATGATGGAGGCCACTGTGTTCTTGGGGACCTTCAATGCTAGAGGAAATTTTTTGGTATCCTTCCCCAGATCTGTACCTCGACACAATCCTGTCTCGGCGCTCTACGGACAATTCGTTCGACCTCATGGCTTGGTTTTTGCTCTGACACGCACTGTCAACTGTGGGACCTTGTATAGACAGGTGTGTGCCTTTCCAAATCATGTCCAGTCAATTGAATTTACCACATGTGGACTGAAATAAAGTTGTAGAAACATCTCAAGAATGATCAATGGAAACAAGATGCACCTAAGCTCAATTTCACGTCTCATAGCAAAGGGTCTGAATACTTATGTAAATAAGTATAAATAAATATGAAATATTATTTATAAATATTTATATATATTATTTTTTTTGCGGTTTTTGCTTCGTCATTATGGGATATTGTGTGTAGATTTCTGAGGATTTGTATTTAATTAGCCATTTTAGAATTAGGCTGTAATGTAACAAAATGTGGGAAAAGTCAATGGGTCTGTATACTTTTGAACACACTGTATGTATGTATGTATGTATGTATACACATTAAAATACAAAAACACAGTCATGGGAAGCACAAGTAAAGCATCACAAATCACCCCCCAAAAAAAACAGTTACATTCCTCCATAAACAAGTTCCCAATCAATACTTGACCATGAATTGCTTGCTTAAGAACCCTGCCCAATGATGCAGAGTTAAAAGGATTGTTCACCCAAATTACAAAATGACACAGACTGCTTACAGGGAAAGGAAATCAGTGTCCAACATATGACAGCAATCCATGCTTTAGTCTAAAACATTAGCATTTGGAAATAATGCCAGGGAAACTAAACCAAAGCATGGATTGCTGTCATACCGTGTCCATAGACTTCTTCAGCAGGGGTGTCAAACTCATTCCAAGGAGGGCCGAGTGTCTGTGGGTTTTTTGTTTTCCCTTTCAATTAAGACAACCAGGTGAGGAGACTTCCTTACTAATCAGTGACCTTAATTCATCAATCAACTACAAGGGAGGAGCGAAAACCTGCAAAAACTTGGCCCTCCGTGGAATGAGTTTGACGTGGCTTATAGGGTAAGGAAACCAATATGTAATTTTGTAATTTGGGTGAACTATCCCCTTAAGAATAAGACAAACGTAATAGAAACATGAGGAATAAAATACACAAGAATGAAGCTATATACAGGTAGTACCAGTACCAAATCACTGCAGGGGTAAAAGGTATTTAAGGTATATCTGAACAGTGCCTTCAGAAGGTACAGTTTTCATACCCCTTGACTTTTTCCACATTTCGTTGTGATACAAAGTGGGATTCATTTTTTTGTTGTCAATGATCTACACAAAATACACTGTAATGTAAATGTTTATTTATTTAATGGAAAAAAAAACTAATGCACTATATATACAAAAGTATTGGGACACCCTTTCAAATTAGTGGATTTGGCAGTTTTAGCCACACCCGTTGCTGACGGGTGTATAAAACAGCACACAGCCATGCAATCTCCAAAGACAAACATTGGCAGTAGAATGGCCTTAATGAAGAGCTCAGTGACTTTCAATGTGGCACCATCATAGGATGCCACCTTTCCAACAAGTCAGTTCGTCAAATCTCTGCCCTGCTAGAGCTGCCCCGGTCAACTGTAAGTGCTGTTTTTGTGAATTGTAAACGTAGAAGAGCAACAATGGCTCAGTGGCAGGTGGTAGGCCACACAAGCTCACAGAATAGAACTGCAGAGTGCTGAAGCTTGTAGGACGTAAAAATTGTCTGTCCTCGGTTGCAACACTCACTACCGAGTTCCAAATTGCCTCCGGTAACAACTTCAGCACAATAACTGTTTGTTGGGAGCTATATGAATTGGGTTTCCATGGCAGAGCAGCCACACACAAGCCTAAGATCACCATGCGCAATGTCAAACGTCAGAGTCAAATCAAATCAAAGTTTATTTGTTATGTGCGCCGAATACAACAGGTGTAGACCTTACAGTGAAATGCTTACTTACAGGCTCTAACCAATAGTGCCAAAAAAAGGTATGTGTGTGTGTGTGTGTGTAGGTAAGTAAAGAAATAAAACAACAGTAAAAAGACATTTGAAAATAACAGTAGCAAGGCTATATACAGACACCAGTTAGTCAGGCTTATTGAGGTAGTATGTACATGTAGGTGTGGTTAAAGTGACAATGCACATATGATGAACAGAGAGTAGCAGTAGCGTAAAAAGAGGGGTTGGCGGGTGGTGGGACACAATGCTCTTGCGGCTGAATGGAAGCAAGTCCCCGTAGCAATGTTCCAACATCTAGTGGAAAGCCTTCCCAGAAGAGTGGAGGCTGTTGTGGCAGCCAAAGAGGGCCAACTCCATATTAATGCCCCTGATTTTGGAATGAGATGTTCGACGAGCAGGTGCCCACATACTTTTGGTCATGCAGCGTTGTTGATCATTGCTCGACAGCCATTTTAAAGTCTTGCCATCGATTTTCAAGTCAAAACTGTAACTAGGCCACTCAGAAACATTCAATGTCATCTTGGTAAGCAACTCTAGTGTATATTTGGCCTTTTGTTTTAGGTTATTGTCCTGCTGAAAGGTGAATTTGTCTCCTGCTGACTGTTGGAAAGCAGACCGAACCAAGTTTTCCTCTAGGATTTTGCCTCTGCTTAGCTCTATTCCGTTTATTTTTATCCCCTCCCCCAACATCGCTAGTCCTTGCCGATGACAAGCATACCCACACCATGATGCAGCCACCACCATGCTTGAAAATATGAAGAGTGGTACTCCGTGATATGTTGTGTTGAATTTGGCCCAAACATAACGCTTTGTATTCAGGACTAAAAGTTTGCCCCATATTACTTTAGTGCATTATTGCAAACAGGATGCATGTTTTGGAATATTTTTATTCTGTACAGGTTTCCTTCTTTTCACTCTGTCGTTTAGGTAAGTATTGTGGAGTAACTCCAATGTTGCTGATCTATCCCCGGTTATCTCCTATCACAGCCACTAAACTCTGTAACTGTTTTAAAATAACCACTCCCTGAGTGGTTATCTTCCTCTCCGGCGACTGAATTAGGAAGGGCGCCTGTATCTCTGTAGTGACTGGGGGTATTGATACACCATCCAAAGTGTAATTATTAACTGCACCATGCTCAAAGGGATATTCAATGTCTGCTTTTTTTACCTATCTACCAATAGGTGCCCTTTGCGAACCACTGGGAATCTTCCCTGGTCTTTATGCTTTAATCGGTGCTTGGAATTCACTACTTGAGTGAGGGACCTTACAGATCATTGTACTGTATGTGTGGGGTACAGAGGTGGGGTACTCATATACAAATCATGTTAAACACTATTATTGCCCACAGAGTGAGTCCATGCAACTTATTATGTGACTTAAGCACATTTTTACTCCTGAACTTACAAGCCATAAGGACTTGCGATAACATAATGGTTGAATACTTATTAACTCAAGATATTTTAGCTTTGAATTAATCTGTCAACATTTCTAAAAACATAATTCCACTTTGACATTATGGGGTATTGTGACACAAAATCTCAATTTAATCGATTTCCAGCTGTAACAACAAAATATGGAAAAGGTCAAGGGGTGTGAGTACTTTCTGAAGGCACTGCACATAAAGGCAGGGTAAAGTGACTAGACATCCAGGTAGATAATAATACGAGTAAAATAAAGAACAGAGTAGAAGCAGCATATGATGTGTGAAAGTGTGTGTATATAATGTGTGTGTTTTTGGTGTCAGTATGTGTGTGTGTGTATGCATATGTAGTGTGTGTGTGGGTGGGAGTGAGACTTAGTTTTTTTGTGTGTGAGTGTATTTATAGTATTGTGAGTGTACAGAAAGTCACTGCACGATAGGGTCAACGCAGATAGACTGGGTAACCATTTGATAAACAATTTAGCAGCCTTATGGCTTGGCGGTAGAAGCTGTTTCGGAGCCTGTTGGTCTGAATGCCAATGCTCCGGTATCGTTTGTCGGACAGTAGCAGAGTGAAAAGTTTATGGCTTGAGTGGCTGAAGTCTTTGGCAATTTTTCGGGCCTTCGTGTGACACCGCCTGAGGGATTAACAGAAGTGAAACTAAAGCCAGAATAGAAGTGTACCTGGTAGTTGATATCCTGGCGTCCAGCCCTCCTGTTCATAGTGCTGCTAGTGCTGGGAATGTAGATGAGGAGTCAGGACAGTCTGGGGCTAGACAACTCCGCTCTTCCCCTTCACTTCCCTCTCCTCCTTTTTTCCCTCTCCTACCTGTCTCTCCTCAGAGGACCACGAGGCACTTCTCCTAAAGACTTTCTCTCTTTTCTGCTCACAAACAACAGCATCAATGACCAAAAACACACAAGAACAACAACAACCGCTCATCAAGAAGGCTGTGACTTCTTTGGCCCGATGTCTGTACACCCTGCTCAGACAACAGTTTGCCCTTCTCGCTCCTCCTAACACACACACACACACACACACACACACACACACACACACACACACACACACACACACACACACACACACACACACACACACACACACACACACACACACACACACACACACACACACACACACACAAACATCCTGACATGGGGAGCACACAGCAAAGACAGCCTAAAGCTTCACATTTTTCCTTGGTCGTAATTTCCATCGTAGAAAAGATATTCCAATTCAAGGCACTGCTTTATCATGTGTCAAATGCTGCACCCACCTCTTTCTATGGCTGTACTGTCATGCTGAGGAGAATGAGGCTTGGTGGGTAGGGGTTGTGACCCCGGAGTCTCTTCTACACAGGGCAGAATAAGACTGTCACTGTTCTCTTCACCTCCTCTCTTCTTCCCCCTATCATCTACTCTCCCGCTTTCTTCTCCTCTTTCCCTGGATCCTCCCTGCTGTACTCTTCCACATGGTGCAGAGCTGGTGTCTGACACACAGAGAGAGAGAGAGAGACGTTGTTTGTGTGTATAATATTTGGTGTGTTTGTTGATGTGTATGTGTGTGTGTCATACCTACCTGCCACCTCTGAGGGGTGAGGGTGTAGCTCTACAGGACAGAGCTGTAGGAGTAGGATACACTGGGAGAGACACTGGCTGGGGATGTGGGGGGAGGGGAGAGAGAAATTGAGGGGGGGCAGGGGAAGGAAGGGTGATGTGTCATGTGCCTTTTACTGAGGAGTGGCTTCCGCTTGGCCACTCTACAATAAAGGCCTAATTGGTGAGTGCTGCAGAGATGGTTGTCCTTCTGGATGGTTCTCCCATCTCCACAGAGGATCTCTAGAGCTCTATGAGAGTGACCATCGG
Source organism: Salvelinus fontinalis (assembly GCF_029448725.1). Classification (NCBI taxonomy): domain Eukaryota; kingdom Metazoa; phylum Chordata; class Actinopteri; order Salmoniformes; family Salmonidae; genus Salvelinus; species Salvelinus fontinalis. Next base: position 39,291,559 of record NC_074690.1, read on the forward strand.
GTTCTTGGTCACCTCCCTGACCAAGGCCCATCTCCCCCAATTGCTCGGTTTGGCTGGGCGGCCTGCTCTAGGAAGAGTCTTGTTGGTTCCATACTTCTCCCATTTAAGAATGATGGAGGCCACTGTGTTCTTGGGGACTTTCAATGCTGCAGACATTTTTTGGTACCCTTCCCCAGATCTGTGACTCAAATCAATTCTGTCTCGGAGCTCTACGGACAATTCCTTCAAACTCATGGCTTGCTTTTTGCTCTGGCATGCACTGACAGGTGTGCCTATCCAAATCATTTCCAATCAATTGAATTTACCACAGGTGAACTCCAATCAAGTTGTAGAAACATCTCAAAGATGATCAATGGAAACAGGATGCACCTGAGCTCATTTTCGAGCCTCATAGCAAAGGGTCTAATTTAATCAATTTTAGTATAAGGCTGTAACGTAACAAAAAAGTCAAGGGGTCTGAATACTTTACGAATGCACTGTACTCCTGAGAAGCTGACCTGTTGCACCTTCTATAACCACTGCTATTATTATTTGACACTGCTGGTTTGAACATGTTGACGAACGATCTGCCCTCAATGGCCATGTACTGTTGTAATCTCCACCTGGCGTAGTCAGAAGAGGACTGGCCACCCTCTATGTCATTATTACATGTGTGATGTATGTGTATTTTCAAAATGGTAGGCTACATATTTGAAACAGCATGTTAAACTTTCATTGAGTCTCCAATATGGGATATATATTATGGAATATGCGATGAAACTAACCCAGTAATTACTTGCATTGGCAATCTGTTTGAATTATCTTTTAAATTAAAGTCATAACCATTTAAATATTATACATGAGCATATTTGACAATAGGTTCTAATCATTATAAAAATCCAACCACGACTATTAAACATAATATGATTTTCATCAGATCTGTGCCTTTATAAAGTGCTTAGATGTTTCTTTGCTGCAAGACTGCATTTCTGCCCTATTTCACGACATTCAAATGCAGTCATGGTTATGTGGAATCTCAATCACTGAAGAGGGTCTAACCGAACTACCGCCTGGGAGGCATGTGCTTCCGCGTATGATGCGTGTTGCTAGCGAACCGAAACAAAAAAAAGTGTGACTAAAGTCAATACAATGAGCTTTTTTTCTGAAGTTACTGGGTATCAACATATCACATAATCAGAATACAGTTCACTGGCGACAGTATATTTGTTTAGAAGAGGTTCAGAGATCAGAGCTCTCCCTATGGCGAAATAATATATTTTGAGCCCCACCTGTTTAGCATGTTATTTTGGCATTAGTGACATATCAGTTTGCAAACAATGTAAAAAAAAAATATAGAATTATAAAGCTGCATACAAAAAAAGCTGCATACAAATGTAGTCTATTTTTTGCTTTCTTGAGTGAGGCAGCTCCAAAATGCAGGTGTTTCCGCCTAGCTTAGTGCTTTCTGTGGTGTTGGGGCAGCCAGCTGAAAATACGGAGCGTAGGGGTTGGTAATGTTCTCTAGTTGCACCGTGATTGGCTCAATGTTCTGTCACTCATGGGGACACTCCATCACTGCAAAATCTACGGTTAAAGCTCGACAATTCAAGCCCCTTGGGTGCTGCCATAGACTTGCCCGTTCAAGAAGGCTCAAGGTCATTGGCCACAGATAAAATGACATCAGATCACATTATATCTACCGTAGCTTTGATTGGACTGATCATGTCCACATCATACTTTCAAAATCTTAGCTAGCAAGCTAGACAAGCACTCATCATCGTGAATCAAATCATCAATCTATTGGTAAATCCTTTTCAATCCTTGTCATATGAAGAGAAATTATAGATAAAATGTATCAGTGCTCATCGGCCATTGGACATAAACATTACACAAGTTGGAAATCTCAAATTCAACAATGAGTGCTGGGGTGCGACAGCAGCCCCGGGTTCAATCCCAGGCTGTGTCACAGCCGGCCGTGACCGGGAGACCCATGGGTCAGTGTCATAGACGTGTGTATAGGTGGCAGGGAAGTCAGGCGCAGGAGAATCGAACTTGGTAAAATGGAGTAGTTTAATAACTTAAAAACATAGCTCCAAAACCATGACAATAATCAAAACAAAGTGGGTACGAGAACCCGTCGCGCACCAATACAAACAACACGATAAATGAACAGCAAACAATCTCTGACAAAGACATGAGGGGAAACAGAGGGTTAAATACACAACAGGTAATGAATGGGATTGGAACCAGGTGTGTAGGAAGACAAGACAAAACCAATGAAAAATGGATCAATGATGGCTAGAAGACCGGTGACGTCGACAGGCGAGCACCGCCCGAACAAGGAGAGGCATCGACTTCAGCAGAAGTCGTGACAGTCAGCGCACAATTGGCCCAGCGTCGTCCGGGTTAGGGGAGGGATTTCCTTGTTTTATTGTGCTCTAGTGACTCCTTGTGGTGGGCCAGGTGCCTGTAAGCTGACTTCAGTCATCAGTTAGACTGTTTCCTCTGATACATTGGTGTGGCCGGTTTCCGGGTTAAGCAAGCAGTGTGTCAAAAAGCAGTGCGGCTTGGTTCTCAACCTTTTCCGAGTCCATAGGGGAGTTGCAGCGATGAGACAAGATCGTAAATTCTGGCCCATGGCGTCACGTGAATGTTTATCCTGTTTTTTTTTACCCCCTTTCTCCCGAATATCGTAATATCCAATTGGTAAAATGCATTCAATCCAGCATGACTTCTGCTGCATTCAAAACAACTGGGAACTCTGAACTAGGAAATCTCAGACATCAGTGAGTTCAAGACAAATGGTAACTCTGAAACAAAACTAGTTCAGACTGGGAAAATAATTTTGAACGGTCATCCAACTCAGAATTCCAAATCGGGAACTCGGGCCTCTTTCTAAAGCCTACAAGAAGGACCGCCACGTCACCTTCCTGTTCAAGTGAGCAGAGTACAACAAGGTGAGTCCAAAAATGTATTGTATGGTGCTGCATAAATGATGTAATATGCAAGGGAGATATGTATACTGTAGCCAAGAAAGTAATACTAAGGGTATGTTGTGTAGTAAGCTGTTAGTAGCCCATGTGCCACACCCAAATCATTTGGTCCCTTTCCCCCCTCATAACTTAATAATCATCAAATATTGTAAGAGCTTTCATTGTCGGCTTTTATGCCCCCTTTATTTATTGGTGTACACGGAGAACACTGTGAGAATGGCTCATGTTCTGAATTCTGTCGCTGTACATTTCAAAAGTGCTGAACAAATAGTTATATTGACTAGGTCCGTCCTAGTTCGCTCGTTGTCTTAATCGAAATTACTGATTGCCTCTTATCCGCTCGTACAAACTATGGCATAAGGGAACGACATCTCAATTGTCAGTAGGAACCACATTTGTTTAAGCAAGTCAGCCATATCAGCTATGTTTTTAAAAAAGGAAGGAAATGAGGGTGAAAGAACTGTTTCGCTGCCAAACAAGGCTCCGCTGATAGCCAGGTGTAGCAGTAGTAAGGATTCACTACATGGTGCTGACATGTATGTAGGCCATGACAGTTTGTGGGCACCGTTTGTCACCGTTATAGTTCAATGAATGTATTGTTTAGTGTTGTGTTGTGTAGTGGCTTTGCTGGCATGCACCCCCCCCCCCAAAAAAAAAGAAAGTTTGCCCCACCAAGATTCACATGTTAAAATCTGTTCTGCTCAAATTGAAAATGATTAAACAAAATAATGAGGATTTCTATCAGCCAGATCCGGGTGAAGGCTGCATTGGATTTCTCTTCATGCAACTCCGTGCATCCAATGGAAATGTTCGCTTTAGGCAATAATGCCGGGACCTGCTTGTGGATTTGACAGCTAATGGAGTTCCACCTCCGGCACAATCAAAACATCTGCAATGCGGATGTCGGCTAAAGCGTATCTGATTGAATCGGCCCCTGGGTGTGAGTCCCACACCCATCCAATGAGGTATACCATCACAGCTGAGTGAGTTCCAAGTCAGTGTTTTCATACCTGTCTGGGACGCATGCGAGTCAAGGTTCGAATCCAAGGACTTGGGCCCGGTTTCACAAAAGCATCTTAAGGCTAAGTTTAAGGTTCTAATTTCTAGAAATTAACTTAACCTTACGATGCCTTTGGGAAACCGGCCCTGGCTCAGTTTCTGCGCTGGCGACCACTTATCTCCCACTTCTCTCCCAACAACAGGTGTCTATTGATTTGTTATTTTACTACTCTACGGTAAGCCATGTTGTCTTGCGTTTTTTTCCTGTTTTTCAGGATAAACTGACCTAAATCCACTTGCCGTGCATAACATCCAATGGAACGCAGACAGGGGAGTACACTCGGCTCAGCCGTCAATATCTTGCAATAATACAGATAAAGTTGTGGTTTCTTCATGAGTTTTTAGGCTATACTTATTCAAATACAATGGCTCTTTTCTAGTTGTTCTTGTGTAGCAACACTGAACAAAAATATAAATGCAACATGCAACAATTTTAAAGATTTTACTGAGTTACAGTTCATATAAAGAAATCAGTCAATTGAAATAAATTCATTCATCTATGAATTTCACATGACTGAGAATACAGATATGCATCTGTTGGTCACAGATACCTTGAAAAAAAAGGTAGGGACGTGCATGGATCAGAAAACCAGTCAGTATCTGGTGTGACCACCATTTGCCTCATGCAGCGCAACATCTCCTTCACATAGTGTTGATCAGGCTGTTGATTGTGGAATGTTGTCCAGCTCCTCTTCAATGGCTGTGCGAAGTTGCTGGATATTGATGGGAACTGGAACACACTGTCGTACACGCCAATCCGGAGCATCCCAAACATGCTCAACGGGTTACATGCCTGGTGAGTATGCAGGCCATGGAAGAACTGGGACATTTTCAGATTCCAGGAATTGTGTACAGATCTTTGCGACATGGGGCTGTGCATTATCATGCTGAAACATGAAGTGATGGCGGTGGATGAATGGCACGACAATGAGCCTCAGGATCTCGTCACGGTAAATCTGTGCATATAAATTGCCATTGATAAACAAATATTTTGTTTGTTGTCCATAGCTTATGCTTGCCCATACCATAATCCCACCTCCACCATGGGGCACTGTGTTTCATAACGTTGAGAACAGCAAACTGCTCGCACACATGACGCCAAACAAGCTGTCTGCAAACTGTCTGGTACAGTTGAAAACAGGATTCATCAATGTAGAGCACACTTCTCCAGAGTGCCAGTGGCCATCAAAAGGGAGCATTTGCCCACTGAAGTCCGTTATGACGCCTAACTGCAGTCAGGTCAAGACCTTGGATGAGCATCCCTGAGATGGTTTCTGACAGTTTGTGCAGAAATTCTTCAGTTGTGCAAACCCAGTTTCATCAGCTGTCCGACTGGCTGGTCTCAGACGATCCCGCAGGAGAAAAAGATGGTTGTGGAGGTCCTGGCCTGGTGTGGTTTCAAAGTGGTCTGCGGTTGTGAGGCCGGTTGAACGTACTGCCAAAATCTCTAAAACGACATTGGAAGCAGCTTATGGTAGAGAACATTAAATTCTCGGGCAACAGCTCTGGTGGACTTTCCTTCAGTCTGCATGCCAATTGCACTCTCCCACAAAATTTAAGACATCTATGGCATTGTGTTGTGACAAAACTGCACATTTTAGTAGCTTTTTTGCCCCCAGCACAAGGTGCACCTGTGTAATGGTCCTGCTTTTTATTGCGCATCTTGATATGCCACACCTGTCAGGTGGATTGATTATCTTGGCAAAGACGAAATGCTCACAAACAGGGCTATAAATCATTTGAGAAAAAAGCTTTTTTGGTGTATGGAACATTACTGGGTTATTTTATTTCAGCTCATGAAACATGCAACCAACACTTTACATGTTGCGTTCATATTTTTCTTCAGGGTACATTTTAAGCAGACAATGGAACATGCAAGGCACAAACTTAACAAGCAGGCTATTCTATAAAATGTTAAACATTTTTTAAGTCAACAAAAGTGCATCTTTTTTAAAAACAATATAAAAAACGCACAAATAAAATGTAGTGTAAAATTCCATTGGCTTTATTGCTTGAGTATGTATGCACAGGATGTTAACATAAAGTTGGTACACAGTGCCCTCATTTGGTTAAACAGACCCACTGCGCCTTCCATTTCCAACCATCTGGCCATTCCAGAGGACGGTACCAAATACTTTATAAACTGGGTGGTTCGAGCTCTGAATGCTGATTGACTGAAAGCCGTGGTATATCAGACCATATACCATGGGTATGACAAAACATGTTTGTAATCAGTTCATAATAGCAATAAGGCAACTTGGAGGTTTGTGGTATATGGCCAATATACCACGGGTAAGGGCTGTATCCAGGCACTCTGCGTTGCATCGCGCTTAAGAACAGCCCTTAGCCGTGGTATATTGTCAAAATATACCACACTCCCTCATGCTTTATTGCTTAAATAACTAACCCAAGATAGACCACAGCCTGTCATTTCCAATGGGAGCAAATTAATTACAGTGGGAAGAACAATAAAGGAGGTGGGCAGAGCCAAGCAAGAGCTAGCAAGATCCTATTGGCGTGTTCTAGCATGTTTTTGCATATTACCATTAAAAGGAACGTCTACTCTGAAGTGCGTGTGTGCAATAACTCAATTCGTCCTTGCACTTCTAAACAACTCCTATTTTTAAAAACTTTTGCAAAGGGTAGTTAGTCCCCTCTGTTTGTAACATATGAGTTTTGGGAACAGAAATGTATTGAGATCAAGTGTTTAAAAATCGCTGAGAAAATGTGCATAATGTCAGGCAAAATCCATCTCGGGCCATCTTCTCCCACTGCTGGACACTGGGCTTCCTCTCAACACCATATTTGGAGGCGAGAGGAAATGCCAACTAGATGCTTCAGATTTATACATACCGTGAGACATCTGTCTCATTGTTCTATCTGCGATAGTACTACAGCGCGTAACAGATATGATTTTAACCAGATACCCTACCCCAGCCACAAATGGTTCATGTTCATAGTTCTGACGAGATCTCAATTTCGGTCACGTCTGGTATAGACATCTAGTGATTAGCACCCTCACAAGGGTTCAGAGTTTTGTTTAAACGAACGGTGCATAGAAACGTATTCCATAGGTACAAGCATGCATGTCTAATGATTTCAACAGACAAATGTGGCATAAAATAATGCAGATTTCATTCTTTAAAGCAGCAATCAGCAGTTGAAACAAACCGTACTCCCTGCCTCGGTTTCGGTAAAAAGCTTAGGGATGGGGAAATGCAAGGAATGAACATTCATGATATCAAAATTAAAGTTAGTTTTAGGCATGTTTTCTGTTTGATTACATCTACTTTGTTTACCAACATTGGTGTAAAACAAGCTTATATTTTGGGGTAGAATGGAGCTCAAGAATTATTGGGTACATATAATTAATTTATAAGTCAAAAAATGTATGTAACAACTGCAGATTGCCCCTTTAACAGAAACAATCTAAGCAATTTAACAAAAATGAATATATATCTAACTAAGAGATTTCTGGGTTTACTAAAGGGTTGGGAGGTTATAAAAAAAGCTGATGTATTTGGTATGAATCTGAGGCCGGGTGGGACAGGCAGGCTGGTAGGGCTACTCTGCTTCTAGCCACTGCCACTCCTTCATCCCATCTGTCCATCATTCATTCCTCTGCTCCACGTTTCCAACTGACTGCCTTCTGAGTGCGCCAGCCTCACTGCTGGAAATATGCTTCTCTCCCTCCTGGCTAAATAAATAGAGGGCGAAAGAGAGAGAGAAGGAGACAGAGAAACTGGTAGGTTTGGTTCTGGGTCTGAGACTCGTCCTGTGTTACGACGACGTTGTCTCCGTGGAAGCCTGTGATTCCGTGGGGGCGGTTTCCGAGGCGACAGCTGATTCTGTGGCAGTAGAGGAAACTGTGGCATCAGGGAGGGTCTGCTTCTCTGGGGCGACTGTTGGAAGGGTGAAGGAAGAGAGGTCGACCGGGGGAAAAGATGTTACCCCTGGGGGCAGGAGTGGTAGCTGGGACAGCATGGCAGGGAGGGGGGCGACACCGGGCAGGTTCAGAGGAGGGAAGGGGGCGAGTGGAGGGAAACCTGCAATGGAGCGTGGAGAAGAGAGAGATCTGTAAGTGAACACTAGAACATGTACACTAATACATAATGTTAACATTGAGTTACTGCCCCCAGGGGTTAACAATAGCTGCTAACATTAGCTGCTGGTAGTATAAACCCGCTGTTCCAGGTGGCGGTAGCCCATTAATACCTGCTAACGACACAGCGCTGAGGTCTGGTAGTGCGCCGAGGTTGAGGTTGGTGAGGTTTGGAAGTAGGGGGAAGCTGCCCGGGAGAGGCATCAGACCTACAATAGCACACGAATAAACATATATATTTAGTCAGTGTAGAAAAGTGTATGATTTGATCGTTTCAATTTGATCATAAAACTACATTCTGAGGAGAAACGTGTGCTGACCTGGTAGCGTGGTGGCGGGGTTGAAGGTCGTGGCGGCAGGATTTAGGGGGCTCAGGGAGGGGCTGATAGAGGTGGGCAGCCGGGGAACAGTGGGGAGACCTGGGAGAGAAAGATGAGCCGTCAGCAGGGTTGGGGTCAATTCCAGTGTATTCCAAACACTGAAACTCCAATTCTCTTCAATGCTTTCAATTAGGAAAGTAGAATTGGGTTTACTTTCTGAATTGAAATGGAATTGACCTCAACCCTAGTGATCAGAACAAAAATGCATTGGAGAGAGAGGATCTTTTTTGACCATCCATAGCATTGACTTAGATCATTCATTTCCAATGGGAGTTTGATAGGAGCAGGGAGGCCATCTGGAGCAGAGTCAAAAAGTATAAGTTTAACCCTGGTGTCACATTCCATAACCATATTATGTTGCGAAAGAGTAAGAGAGATGAGGTACCTGTCTGAAACTCGCTTGGGATAGTGGGCGGGGCTGAGCTGATTGACAGGCCGGACAGCGAATCCTCAAGCCCCGTGGGGACAGAAGGCATGGCAGGCAGAGGGGTTACAGCTGACAGCTGAACCTGAGCGGGGGAGAGAAATAAGACAGGGAAGAAAAAAAAAAGAGATGAGAGGGAGGGAGGAATATGAGAGAGGGGCGGTTGATGAACAGGTAAGGTCAAGTGCATTTAAACGAGTAATTATTCATTTGAATGAATATCTTTCCTCTCTGACGTGCCTGTCTGCATTGGGAGTGACATTTTGACATAATGAGCCTCTCATAGCCTTCCCTGATGAGGGGGTGGAGGGGAATCAAATAAGGGGGGGGGGGGGGGGGGTGCAGATAAGTAGACACTTCAAATCGATGGCATACTATTATGAGGCTGAGACTAAAGCTACAGTATGGGTACTGTAGACTTGGTCTGGTCATTTCAGCCCTCTAGTTCCAAAATATGTTATTGCAAAAAGGATGATTAAAAAAAAAAGCATAAAGTGACTGATTGTCTACTGACTGTCCAGGCAGTTCTAGTTGTTCTGATTCTTGGGTCAAGTTCTGGGTTGATAGTAACCTGAGTGAATCCATCCTTGAGTGGGCTGATGGGCTCACCACTGGGAAGAGGACCTGGAAAACTGATCTTCTTCCCCTCTTCAAATGGTCGGGTGGGAATTCTGTGCAGGTATCCGTATCCTATCCCACATCCCAGACTGGACCAAGAGAACAGTAGATGATGTCACTCGTCAGACTGAGGTGTGTGTGTGTGTGTGTGTGTGTGTGCACTGTATGTTTGTTACCTGCCCTCCCCTCCCCAGGCGCTGTTCGGGGTGATGACCACCTCTCTGCAGTTGTCTGTGTCTGTGTTATAGACATACAGCTTCAGCCCCTTCCCTTCATGGGTCTCTATCAGAGAAAACAGGTCCTCTGACTGAGGGAGAGAGGTGGAAAGGAGGGAGAAACTTCAATGACATATCAAAATGCTTATTGACTAGTTTGTGAAGCTCGCAGTCTTTACTCCTAGAGTAGAATGCATGGTGTAGTTTTGTCACTATACGCACCTCGTTCATAACGGTGTCGGCTCCTATGATGTAATCAGTGTGGGGCCGCAAGCCAGCCAGGGCTGCTGGAGAGTTAGGCTCCACCTCCTGAGAAAGAGAAAGATACCAAGAATTACACCTGCCTGGTATGACCTAAATTGGGCACACCTTTCGGCACTGGCTACTCACAAGCACGTGCCAGATGTTCTCATTGGCTCCCTCGAAGCTGCAGAAGCGTATGGAGACTCCCAGCAGGCCCTGGCCACCCCAGAGGTTGCTAGGGATGACGGTGGACTCCCTGAGCTCCAGGGTCTTCGAGGAGTAGACCAACATCCTGACCGGCTTCTCCACACTGGCCTTCAATAGGTCCTTCAGGGTGTCATTGTCCTTGTTCTGAAACAGAGACAGGATAAATTATAGAATTAGAATGAGTAGAACGGACATCCATTAGAGCCGGGATGGGCAATTGGCGGCCCCCTCCTTTTGTAGGCCCGCGGACCAATTAAAACTTACTGTTGAGAGTTAGAATAATACAATTCAGAAGGTGCAATTTAGAAATGTGGTTGTGCATCAGCACATTGGTAAATTAGTCTAGCGGTCAGCTATCTAAACTTGTAGTAAGCATGACCTAATTGCCAACTGGGGTGGGGCCAACTGATCATCCGTTATCATATTCCACCCTATGGCAAAATGTGTAGAATTGCAGGGGGGCCGCTACAATGTTTTGCTCATAAGGGGGGTGGGGGGGGGGGTATGGAGCCACCTCATGATGAGTTCTGTTTTTTTTGTGGCCCCCACCCCAACCAAAGTTTCCCCATCCCTGCATTTGAGCTATGTATTATACACCAGCATCCTCACCGTCAGTGGGGGGTTTGTGTATGTGAATACAGTTAGTGTGTTGAACATGCTTATCCGACAGCATGTCTACGCATACCAGTCTTTCGTTGTTGATGGAGACGATGAAGTCAAAGAAAGGCTCCAGTCCTGCCCGGTGTCCTGGAGAGTTCTCCTGAACCTTGGGAGAAGACAGAGACATCATGACTTGTAACAACTGCATTTTGAGATTGAAAGGGAGCAGCTGGAGCAAGGCTTGAACAAGGAGCAATTACAGGGTAGTCACACTACTGCCTGTGCCATGAGGCCCAGTCTTCTTAGCAGAGGTTAGGGAGCGTCACATCACCTTTGAACATTTAGCAGTAGCCTTAGAATTAAACAGGTATGTATTACAAGCTTCGCCTGTAATACCCGAAGGTTGTCTATCTCAACATCAAATAGATGCTTGTCACATCAACATATTCATGTGAAGGTCTGAACATGGAGGTCAGACAAATGTGTAGAAAGAGGCATGATACTGTGATGCTGAGGATTCTGTCAGCAACGTGGCTGCCCCTATAAAAGCTATTGTTTTGACAACTAGTTAGCGTTGAGCTGGCTAGCTCATTCAAACCCCATTCGTATCGGTCTGGTTGTTTTTACAGCTAACCTTGTTTGCTAAACAATACATGCAACCAATAAAATAAATACCTTTCAAACGTTTGACTTGCACAATTCCATAATGCCACTGTAGCAAATGCTGGGGGAAAAAGCGTTAACACTGCTTATTAGTATTAGCTACATGTAGGCCAGAATGTGATCCCCGGCCTCTATTTGACCGTGAAGCAACAATTGCAGTAGGTCCTGCTGAGGGACCACTACTGCGGATTCTTGCTAGCGAGCTAACATTCTTTGCAGACATAAAAAATAAAACCAAACACATAGCTACCCGAAGAACATGGTAGCCTTCGGATCCTCCTCCCGGTATCTCGACACTCTGCAATCCCCCCATGACACCCCTAGTATATATCGTATTTAGGATTTATTGTGATATATTTTCCTGCTTCGGTAAAATTGCTACCCGGTACACGTCGCCCACTCTGCCAGCTGAGCGCTTGTTACGTGGCAGACCACCAGGAAACAAGGCTGATGGGAGTTTTCCCTAACCGCAGATCTGGAATCAGTTTATCCAGCCCAAATTCTAACTTTTTCACTAATGGGGGGAAAATGCAAAACTGACATAAGATCAGTGTGTTGGGGCAAGTGTAGGCTGGTGACGTGACGTGCGCAGGTGTAGTTCTTCAGGTGCTGCTTTTTAATTGTGATATATGATATTGGTATAAATATACTGATATTATTATATTGATATATTACATTATATTGATATGAATCATAAAAGATAACTATATATGCTGTGAAATGGTCACCTTTTAGATTGATAGTGAATCTAAACGGTCACCGATAAAATACACTACAACAGTGTCATATTATAAACCTATAATCATAAAACAAAGCTATTTGATTTGTTTTCATGGTTCTACAACTAGACTATGCTACCAGTGTAATATTTCACTTAGTCACCTTCTGGTGTGTTAACATGTAATTGTTGGAAAGACTTTCAGGGTCGTTCCACCTTAAAGAGCACAAGAAAGAAGATTTCGACACTCGCCATCTTAGATTGTTCTGAAATCAATTCTTTAATTTATTTATTTATTTCACCTTTATTTAACCAGGTAGGCAAGTTGAGAACACGTTCTCATTTACAATTGCGACCTGGCCAAGATCAAGCAAAGCAATTTGACACATACAATGACACAGAGTTACACATGGAGTAAAACAAACATACAGTCAATAATACAGTAGAAAAATAAGTCTATATATAATGTGAGCAAGTGAGGTGAGATGGGAGGTGAAGGCAAAAAAAAGGCAATGGTGGCGAAGTAAATACAATATAGCAAGTAAAACACTGGAATGGTTGATTTGCAGTGGAAGAATGTGCAAAGTAGAGATAGAAATAATGGGGTGCAAAGGAGCAAAATAAATAAATAAATAAATAAATACAGTAGGGAAAGAGGTAGTTGTTTGAGCTAAATTATAGATGGGCTATGTACAGGTGCAGTAATCTATGAGCTGCTCTGACAGCTGGTGCTTAAAGCTAGTGTGGGAGATAAGTGTTTCCAGTTTCAGAGATTTTTGTAGTTCGTTCCAGACATTGGCAGCAGAGAACTGGAAGGAGAGGCGGCCAAAGGAAGAATTGGTTTTGGGGGTGACCAGAGAGATATACCTGCTGGAGCGCGTGCTACAGGTGGGTGCTGCTATGGTGACCAGCGAGCTGAGATACGGGGGGACTTTACCTAGCAGGGTCTTGTAGATGACCTGGAGCCAGTGGGTTTGGCGACGAGTATGAAGCGAGGGCCAGCCAACGAGAGTGTACAGGTTGCAGTGGTGGGTAGTATATGGGTCTTTGGTGACAAAACGGATGGCACTGTGATAGACTGCATCCAATTTATTGAGTAGGGTATTGGAAGCTATTTTGTAAATGACATCACCGAAGTCAAGGATTGGTAGGATGGTCAGTTTTACAGGGGTATGTTTGGCAGCATGAGTGAAGGATGCTTTGTTGCGGAATGGGAGGCCAATTCTAGATTTAACTTTGATTGGAGATGTTTGATGTGAGTCTGGAAGGAGAGTTTACAGTCTAACCAGACACCTAGGTGTTGTCCACATATTCTAAGTCAGAGCTGTCCAGAGTAGTGATGTTGGACAGGCGGGCAGGTGCAGGCAGCGATCGGTTGAAGAGCATGCATTTAGTTTTACTTGTATTTAAGAGCAATTGGAGGCCACGGAAGAGAGAGTTGGAGAGTTGTATGGCATTGAAGCTCGCCTGGAGGGTTGTTAACACAGTGTCCAAAGAAGGGCCAGAAGTATACAGAATGGTGTCGTCTGCGTAGAGGTGGATCAGAGACTCACCAGCAGCAAGAGCGACATCATTGATGTATACAGAGAAGAGAGTCGGTCCAAGAATTGAACCCTGTGGCACCCCCATAGAGACTGCCAGAGGCCCGGACAACATGCCCTCCGATTTGACACACTGAACTCTAGCAGAGAAGTAGTTGGTGAACCAGGCAAGGCAATCATTTGAGAAACCAAGGCTGTCGAGTCTGCCGATGAGGATGTGGTGATTGACAGAGTCGAAAGCCTTGGCCAGGTCAATGAATAAGGCTGCACAGTATTGTTTCTTATCGATGGCGGTTAAGATATCGTTTAGGACCTTGAGTGTGGCTGAGGTGCACCCATGACCAGCTCTGAAACCAGATTGCATAGCGGAGAAGGTACGGTGGGATTCGAAATGGTCGGTAATCTGTTTGTTGACTTGGCTTTCAAAGACCTTAGAAAGGCAGGGTAGGATAGATATAGGGCTGTAGGAGTTTGGGTCAAGAGTGTCTTTTATCCATTTTGCTGGTTTCTTCTGTTTATTAAATAGATCACAACATTTCCTTTCAACTTTGGGTAGTAAACCAATAGCTTTTGCACATGATGAAAATAAATTGAGTGGTTGTCCTGACAGTTAAAGCCAGTAAATTCCCAAACACACACTGTATAGTATTTTGTAATGGAGTTTGGGTTGGTTGGGGTCACTAATCACACTATATATATAGCTGTTTAAAAAAAAATATTCTTGAAAAACACAAGACTGCCATGCAATGGTTTATAATAGTATTCTTTTATTAGGGTTGTCACCGCATTTGAATCCCTAGCCCATTTCTCCATCAAACGTTTTCATATGAGAATTGTACCATAGGGACAGTCCTCTCAGAGAGCTGACACTTTTGGACTATTCAAGGAGATTTGGGTTGAAGCAGTCGGTTGCTATGAGAAGTACAAACTACATTTCTTTTTAAATGGAGTACTGGCTCGAATTGTGAGGAACTATTGGTTTTCTACACAAAGTTGCAAAGGAAATGTTGCAATCTACACTGAACAAAAATATAAACACAAAATGTAAAGTGTTGGTCCCATGTTTCATGAGCTGAAATAAAATATTCCAAACATTTTTATGAGCACAAAAACGCTTATTTTTCTCAGATATTGTGCACAAATTGGTTTACATCCCTATTAGTGAGCATTTCTCCTTTGCCTAGATAATCCATCCACTGACAGGTGTGGCATATCAAGAAGAAGATTAAACAGCATGATCATAACACAGGTACACCTTGTGCTGGGGACAATAAAAAGGTAACTCTAAAATGTGCAGTTTTATCACACAACACAATGCCACAGATGTCTCAAGTTTTGAGGGAGCGTGCAATTAGCATGCTGACTGCAGGAATGTCCACCGGAGTTGTTGCCAGGGAATTTAATGTTCATTTCTCTAATATAAGCCTCTCTCAGAATTTGGCAGTACGTCCAACCCACAGGAGTTGGTGGCACCTTAATTGGGGAGGATGGGCTTGTGGTAATGCCTGGAGCGGAATAGGTGGAATGGTATGAAATACATCAAACACATGGTTTCCACAAGTTTGTGCCATTCCATTAACTCTGTTCCAGCCATTATTATTAGCCGTTCTCCCCTCAGCAGCCTCCACTGGACCAACCGGCCTCCACGTGTTGGCAGTACGTCCAACCACAGACCACGTGTATGGCGTCCGTGATGAGATCTTGAGGCCCATTGTCGTGCTATTCATCCGCCGCCTTCACCTCCATGTTTCAGCATGATAATGCACAGCCCCGTGTCACAAGGATCTGTTCACAATTCCTGGTAGCTGAAAATGTCCCAGTTCCTCCATGGCCTCCATACTCACCAGACATGTCACCCATTGAGCACGTCTGGGATGTTCTGGATCGACATGTACGACAGCGGGTTCCAGTTCCTCCATGGCCTGCGTACTCACCAGACATGTCACCCATTGAACACGTCTGGGATGTTCTGGATCGACATGTAAGACAGCGGGTTCCAGTTCCTCCATGGCCTGCGTACTCACCAGATATGTCAACCATTGAACACGTCTGGGATGTTCTGGATCGTCATGTACGACAGCGGGTTCCAGTTCCTCCATGGCCTGCGTACTCACCAGACATGTCACCCATTGAGCAAGTCTGGGATGTTCTGGATCGACGGCATGGAAGAGCACCAGTAAGCCAGTGACTCAGCCCCTGTAATAGGGTTAGAGGCAGAGAATCCCAGTGGAGAGAGGGGAACCGGCCAGGCAGAGAAAGCAAGAGCGGTTCGTTACTCCAGAGCCTTTCCGTTCACCTTCACACTCCTGGGCCAGTCTACACTCAATCATATGACCCACTGAAGAGATGAGTCTTCAGTAAAGACTTAAAGGTTGAGACCGAGTCTGCGTCTCTCACATGGGTAGGCCGACCATTCCATAAAAATGGAGCTCTATAGGAGAAAGCCCTGCCTCCAGCTGTTTGCTTAGAAATTCTAGGGACAATTAGGAGGCCTGCGTCTTGTGACCGTAGCGTACGTATAGGTATGTACGGCAGGACCAAATTGGAAAGATAGGTAGGAGCAAGCCCATGTTATGCTTTGTAGGTTAGCAGTAAAACCTTGAAATCAGCCCTTGCCTTAACAGGAAGCCAGTGTAGGGAGGCTAGCACTGGAGTAATATGATAAATTTTTTGGGTTCTAGACAGGATTCTAGCAGCCGTATTTGGCACTAACTGAAGTTTATTTAGTGCTTTATCCGGGTAGCCGGAAAGTAGAGCATTGCCGTAGTCTAACCTAGAAGTAACAAAAGCATGGATACATTTTTCTGCATCAATTTTGGACAGAAAGTTTCTGAATTTTGCAATGTTACGTAGATGGAAAAAAGCTAAAGCTGTCCTTGAAACAGTCTTGATATGTTCGTCAAAAGAGAGATCAGGGTCCAGAGTAACGCCGAGGTCCTTCACAGTTTTAACTGAGACGACTGTACAACCATCAAGATTAATTGATTCAACAGAAGATCTCTTTGTTTCTTGGGACCTAGAACAAGCATCTCTGTTTTGTCCGAGTTTAAAAGTAGAACGTTTGCAGCCATCCACTTCCTTATGCCTGAAACACAGGCTTCTAGCGAGGGCAATTTTGGGGCTTCACCATGTTTCATTGAAATGTACAGCTGTGTGTGTGTCATCCGCATAGCAGTGAAAGTTAACATTATGTTTTCGAATGACATCCCCAAGAGGTAGAATATATAGTGGAAACAATAGTGGTCCTAAAATTTAACCTTGAGGAACACCAAAATTTACAGTTGATTTGTCAGAGGACAAACCATTCACAGAGACAAACTGATATCTTTCCGACAGATAAGATCTAAACCAGGCCAGACCTTGTCCGTGCAGACCAATTTGGGTTTCCAATCTCTCCAAAAGAATGTGGTGATTGATGGTATCAAAAGCAGCACTAAGGTCTAGGAGCACGAGGACAGATGCAGGGCCTCGGTCTGATGCCATTAAAAGGCAATTTACCACCTTCACAAGTGCAGTCTCAGTGCTATGATGGGGTCTAAAACCAGACCGAAGCATTTCGTATACATTGTTTGTCTTCAGGAAGGCAGTGAGTTGCTGCGCAACAGCTTTTTCACATTTTTTTGAGAGGAATAGAAGATTCGATATAGGCCGATAGTTTTTTATATTTTCTGGGTCAAGGTTTGGCTTTTTCAAGGTTTGACTCATCCGGTGGATGGAGAGCCGTTTATTATGTTCAACATAGGAGGGCCAAGCACAGGAAGCAGCTTTCAGTAGTTTCGTTGGCATAGGGTCCAGTATGCAGCTTGAAGGTTTAGAGGCCATGATTACTTTCATCATTGTGTCAAGAGATATAGTACTAAAACACTTAAGTGTCTCTCTTGATCCTAGGTCCTGGCAGAGTTGTGCAGACTCGGGACAACTGAGCTTTGGAGGAATACGCAGATTTAAAGAGGAGTCCGTAATTTGCTTTCTAATGATCATGATCTTTTCCTCAAAGAAGTTCATGAATTTATTACTGCTGAAGTGAAAGCCATCCTCTCTTGGGGAATGCTGCTTTTAATTTAGCTTTGCGACAGTATCAAAAATACATTTTGGATTGTTCTTATTTTCCTCAATTAAGTTGGAAAAATAGGATGATCGAACAGCAGTTAGGGCTCTTCGATACTGCACAGTGCTGTCTTTCCAAGCTAGTCGGAAGACTTCCAGTTTGGTGTGGGGCCATTTCCGTTCCAATTTTCTGGAAGCTTGCTTCAGAGCTCGGGTATTTTCTGTATACCAGGGAGCTAGTTTCTTATGACAGATGTTTTTAGTTTTTAGGGGTGGAACTGCATCTAGGGTATTGCGCAAGGTTAAATTGAGTTCCTCAGTTAGGTGGTTAACTGATTTTTGTCCTCTGACGTCCTTGGGTAGGCAGAGGGAGTCTGGAAGGGCATCAAGGAATCTTTGGGTTGTCTGAGAATTTATAGCACGACTTTTGATGCTCCTTGGTTGGGGTCTGAGCAGATTATTTGTTGCGATTGCAAACGTAATAAAATGGTGGTCCGATAGTCCAGGACTATGAGGAAAAACATTAAGATCCACAACATTTATTCCATGTGACAAAACTAGGTCCAGAGTATGACTGTGACAGTAAGTAGGTCCAGAGACATGTTGGACAAAACCCACTGAGTCGATGATGGTGCCGAAAGTCTTTTGGAGTGGGTCTGTGAACTTTTCAATGTGAATATTAAAATCACCAAAAATTAGAATATTATCTGCTATGACTACAAGGTCCGATAGGAATTCAGGGAACTCAGTGAGGAACACTGTGTATGGCCCAGGAGGCCTGTAAACAGTAGCTATAAAAAGTGATTGAGTAGGCTACATAAATTTCATGACTAGAAGCTCAAAAGACAAAAACGTCTGTTTTTGTTTTGTAAATTGAAATTTGCTATCGTAAATGTTAGCAACACCTCCGCCTTTGCGGGATGCACGGGGGATATGGTCACTAGTGTAACCAGGAGGTGAGGCCTCATTTAACACAGTCAATTCATCAGGCTTAAGCCATGTTTCAGTCAGGCCAATTACATCAAGATTATGATCAGTGATTAGTTCATTGACTATAACTGCCTTTGAAGTGAGGGATCTAACATTAAGTAGCCCTATTTTGAGATGTGAGGTATTACGATCTCTTTCAATAATGGCAGGAATGGAGAAGGTCTTTCTTCTAGTGAGATTGCTAAGGCGAACAACGCCATGTTTAGTTTTGCCCAACCTAGGTCAAGGCACAGACACGGTCTCCATGGGGATAGCTGAGCTGACTACACTGACTGTGCTAGTGGCAGACTCCACTAAGCTGGCAGGCTGGCTAACAGCCTGCTGCCTGGCCTGCACCCTATTTCATTGTGGAACTAGAGGAGTTAGAGCCCAGTCTATGTTGGTAGATAAGATGAGAGCACCCCTCCAGCTAGGATGGAGTCTGAAGGTGTGCGTGAATGTGTTATGTGTTATTATCGGGGTCAGAGAATGACAGCTTACCACAGGAGGTTGGTGGTACCTTAATTGGGGAGGACGGGCTCGTGGTAATGGCTGGAGCAGAATTTGTCGAATGGTATTAAATACATCAAACATATGGTTTCCATGTGTTTGATGCCATTCCATTCTCAGCGGTGGCATTTCTTTGTGGGGCCCCACAGCCCTCCATGTGCTCGCCAGAGGTAGCCTGACTGCCATTAGGTACCCAGATGAGATCCTCAGACCCCTTGTGAGACCATATGCTGACACATGCACATTTGTGGCCTGCTGGAGGTCATTTTGCAGGGCTCTGGCAGTGCAACTCCTTGCACAAAGGCGGAGGTAGCGGTCCTGCTGCTGGGTTGTTGCCATCCTACGGCCTCCTCCACGTCTCCTGATGTACTGGCCTGTCTCCTGGTAGCGCCTCCATGCTCTGGACACTACGCTGACAGACACAGCAAACCTTTTTGCCACAGCTCGCATTGATGTGCCATCCTGGATGAACTGCACTACCTGAGCTACTTGTGTGGGTTGTAGACTCCGTCTCATGCTACCACTAGAGTGAGAGCACCGCCAGCATTCAAAAGTGACCAAAACATCAGCCAGGAAGCATAGGAACTGAGAAGTGGTCTGTGGTCACCACCTGCAGAATCACTCCTTTTTTGGGGGTGTCTTGCTAATTGCCTATAATTTCCACCTTTTGTCTATTCCATTTGCACAACAGCATGTGAAATGTATTGTCAATCGGTGTTGCTTCCTAAGTGGACAGTTTGATTTCACAGAAGTGTGATTGACTTGGAGTTACATTGTGTTGTTTAAGTGTTCCCTTTATTTTTTTGAGCAGTGTACAAAAAGCTGGTATAAAAATGTAAGCATGGTTAATTAGTGGGATTTTGGTCTGTGTATGAAAGGGATAAGTGATACACAGACCAAAATCCCACTAATTTACCATGCCTGTTATGTTCTACCAGTTTACAAATTGCAAAGGGAAACCCAGCTGCGAGCTGCCCAGTGATGCAAGCCTACCAGACAAGCTAAATGCCTTCTATGCTCGCTTCGAGGCAAGCAACACTGAACCATGCATGAGAGCACCAGCTGTTCTGGATCACTGCGGGATCACAATCTCCGTAGCCGATGTGATTACAAAGGAAGACCCAGCCGTGATCTGATGTGAGGCCCGCCAACGACCCAAAAGATTGGGAGATCTTGCTCTCCGACGCCGACTTGAGTTTTTAATTAGGTCAACATCCACAAGGCCGATGGTATTCAAGGGCGTGCTCTCAGAGAATGCGCAGAACACCTGGCAGGTATATTCACAGTCATTTTCAACCTCTCCCTTGACCACCATAATTTCTGTTCCCAAGAACTCAAAGGCTTCATGCCATAATGACTACCACCCTGTAGCACTCACATCTGTAATTATGAAGTGCTTTGAGAGGCTAGTTATGGCAACCCTTAGCCTACAATTTCCACACCCCCCCCCCCATCCGTCTGTTTAAGATAGAGCATGGGCTGCATCTCAATCCACCGTATCTGACGATATCGTCGTTCTTCATCTGCGGTAAAAGGTGGCAGAGCTAGAGCGTAGTTTGTCAGACCATGAGACATCCCGAAAATCGGTCTTCTCACGAAAATGTCTGTAGCGTTCGAACGGTTTGGGCTACACACTAATATAGCTTAGGACCCTGGGACAGGAATGCCTCCCTCTGCAACTGGATCCTGGACTTCCTGACGGGCCCAGGTGGTGAGGGTAGGCAACATAACCTCTGCCACGCTGACCCTCAATACGGAGGCCCCACGGGGTGTATGCTTAGACCCCTCCTGTACTCCCTGCTCACCCATGAGTTCGCCGTCGCTCACGACTCCAACACCATCATGAAGTTTGCTGACGACACGATGGTGGTAGGCCTGATCACTAACAAACATGAGACAGCCTATAGGGAGGAGGTCAGGGACCTGGCAGTGTGGTTCCAATGTCAGCAAGACAAAGGAGCTGATCGTGGACTACAGGAAATGGAGGGTCGAGCATGTACACATTCACATCGACGGGGCTGTAGTGGAACTGGCTGAGAGCTTCAAGTTCCTCGGTGTCCATATCACTAAGGATCTATCATGGTCCATACACACCAACAAAGTTGTGAAGAGGGCTCAACAGCACCTCATCCCCCTCAGGATGCTGAAAGGATTTAGCATGGGCGTTCAGATCCTCAAAAAGTTCTACATCTGCACCATTGAAGGCATCTTGACTGGCTGCATCACTGCTTGGTATGGCATGTGCTGGGCATCCGACTGCAAGGCGCTACAGAGGGTAAGGATCTCTCATGGTCCATACACACCAACCTAAAATAGTTAAATAGTTAACCAAATAGCTACCCGGACTACCTGCATTGACCCATTTTGCATCAACCTTTTTAGCTCATCAAATACGCTGCTGCTACTGTCTATTATCTATCCTGTTGCCTAGTCACTTTATTCTAGGTTAAACAGTGTATACGGAAAGTATTCAGACCCCTTGACTTTTTCCACATGATGTTATGTTACAACCTTGTTCTAAAATGGATCAAATAGTTTTTTTCCCCTCATCAATCTATACACAATACCCCATAATGAAACACAGGCAAAACATTTTTAGAAATGTATTCAGACCCATTTTTTGTATTTCACCCCCTTTTTCGATCTTGTCTCATCGCTGCAACTCCCCAACATGCTCGGGAAAGGTGACCCGCCAAACCGCACTTCTTAACACCCACCCACTTAACCCGGAAGCCAGCTGCACCAATGTGTTGGAGGAAACACCGTTCAACTGATGACCAGAGTCAGCCTGCAATTGCCCAGCACGCCACAAGAGCGCAATGAGCCAAGTAAAGCCCCCCAAGCCAAACCCTCCCCTAACCCAGACAATTGTGCACCACCCTATGGGACTCCTGGTCACGGCCGGTTGTGACACAGCCTGGGGTCTGTAGTGACGCCTCAAGCACTGCAAGCTGCGCCACTCAGGAGACTGTATTCAGACCCTTTACTCAATACTTTGTTGAAGCACCTTTGGCAGCGATTACAGCATCGAGTCTTCTTGGGTATGAAGCTACAAGCTTGGCACACCTGTATTCGGGGAGTTTCTCCAGTTCTTCTCTGCAGATCCTCTCAAGCTCTGTCAGGTCGGATGGGGAGTGTCGCACAGCTATTTTCAGGTCTCTCTAGAGATATAGCCAAGTTATCGTTACTCATTGTGTATTTATTATAACTTTTATTATTATTACGTGTTATTACGTTTCTATTATTTCTCTATTTTCTCTCTCTATGCCTTGTTGGGAAGGGCCCGTAAGTAAGTATTTCACTGTTAGTCTACACCTGTTGTTTACGAAGCATGTGACAAACACAATTTGATTTGGCAGGTAAATTCATTAACCCTTCCATTGTTTAACACCTCCTTCATTTGAACTGCAAACAGCACCCATGATGGTAAATAAGGGGCTGTTTGAAAGGGGGCCATATAAACATTGCCTTATTTTTTTTTTTACAGGTAACACACCCATTTCAGACAGAAAATGTGGTATCTGTCTGCTCTCTCTCTCTCTCTCTCTCTCTCTATCTCTCTGTCTCTCTCTGTCTCCGTCTCTCTCTCTCTCTCTCGCTCTACTGCCTCCTCCATATTCATTAGTTATTATTGTTATTGATGGCTTGGAACACCTGCTTCCAAATTACTGCTGTAATGACCAATTACAGTCCAGACTATATTAACACTTTCTACTGTGTGTGAGCTGCTGATAGGCTCTTTGGTGACAATGACAATGTTTCTGTTCTTGAATAGGAATCTCAATTCACTAGACATCTATATCTTCATTACTCTGAGGTAGACATGTCAGAACTACACAGGACTTGACTACCTCTGATTGACGGATGGTCTAGAGCCACCACCAGGGGGAGTCATGCTGCATCACGCCACTCAGATGGGTGGCTGACAGCCATAGCGAGCGAGCGGAGAGGAATAAAGGTGGAGGAGAGTAGGCTGATTAAAAGGAGAGGAGAGGAAGAGAGGTGAGGAGGCTGAGAGAAGATGGGGAGCTGTCAACAGCTCATCAGGCAGCGGTAGACAGCTGGGGCCAACCAAATAATTTCCCTGGGTGATTAGGTGTGTGTGTGTGATAGCATAAGGGCAATTGAGGTGATTACCACTGAGATTTTGGAGCTGGAGAGAACACTGTGGGTAGGACACAGAGGAGTGAAGTTTCCTTCAGAGGTACAGAGAGAAAGAGAAGTGAAAACGATGAGAGAACTGGCTTCTGACTGTAAAGGAGGTCTTCTTTCTTCTAGATGAAGTTCATTTTGCAATATGCTGTCATGTGTCACTCTGGAATGAGGTGTGAGTCTATTCTGTGTGTGTATGTGTGTTTTCTGTACATTTATCAACATGTACAGCGGGGGCTTCAAACTCATTCCATGGAGGTCCTAGCATCTGCTGTCTTTTCCCCTTTCAATTAAGACCTAGACAAACAGGTGAGGGGAGTTCCTTACTGATCAGTGACCTTACTTCATCAATCAGGTACAAGGCAGGAGCGAAAACCTGTGGAATGATGCAAATGTATACACACTCCTATCCGACAGGTACAGTCTTCACACTCCTATCCAACAGGTACAGTCTACACACTCCTATCCGATAGGCACAGTCTACACAATCCTATCCAACAGGTACAGTCTACACACTCCTATCCAACAGGTACAGTCTTCACACTCCTATCCAACAGGTACAGTCTACACACTCCTATCCAACAGGTACAGTCTTCACACTCCTATCCTATAGGTACAGTCTACACACTCCTATCCAACAGGTACAGTCTACACACTCCTATCCGATAGGCACAGTCTACACACTCCTATCCAACAGGTACAGTCTTCACACTCCTATCCTATAGGTACAGTCTACACACTCCTATCCTATAGGTACAGTCTACACACTCCTATCCTATAGGTACAGTCTACACACTCCTATCCGATAGGCACAGTCTACACACTCCTATCCAACAGGTACAGTCTTCACACTCCTATCCTATAGGTACAGTCTACACACTCCTATCCTACCAGAAACAGTTGAAACAATAAGACACACTCTGTTTCTTAATATACTTTATTGTAGCTGCACATTGCATGATTGTGAGTTAAAGTGCCTACTGTACCTTCCTAAAGACAATTCTCCCACTACGGCTTCATACACATTAAGATTGGTCACATGGTTGAGGTCACTGTGCAGTTTACTTAGCTGGTCCCTACATACCATCAAGATATTCAGTCTATTTCTATAAACACATCATTCTTAAATTACTGCAATACACATCCATTTAAAATGGAAGAAATAAAGAAGGATATTACTGTGCAAAGACACGAACTGAAACTCTTAGATTTTCCAATGAGTTCCCAAAAACACTGAAGGTACAGTAAATATGTAACATAATACATATATAAGTAAGTCTATTACATTTTTGTAATTATATTTCTGTCAGACAGGAACAATCCTCTTTTTCTCCGTCTTTGAAGAGTACATTCCCCTCTCGATAGCCTTGTGCTTCTTGCTAGATGAAGGACTGGCAAGTTAACACCAGAGTTGACACCGAAGCCAGTATGGTTGTTTCTCAATTGACACTATCAGTACCATATATGGCTCTTGGCATATGAATAGATGTATAATCTACTTATAATCGTATAATAATGAAGTATCATACAGTCAATCTGATCACTGCAAAACATTCAGTCAGAGAGACATAATCACAGATACACACTATACAGATTGCACTGAGGATCAGGGTAATTCAGTAACATATTTAGAATATCTTACATGTGATTTAGTGTGTTTCTGCACTCTCAAGGGCTGTGGATTGCCGTACGTTCCCAATTCACTTTCTTTGGCTCACATATTCACTATAATATATTAATATATCATCGACTAATAACATTATTAATCAAAACATACAGATTACATAGAGGCTATAGAATATACATCAAATATACATTTACAAATGGAGGAAAATACTTGACTTTTGAAACACTGGTATTGTCATAAATAACTCATATTTTAACTTCATATATATTTATAGTTATCATATTAGTATTTAAACATCTTCAAAAATGAAATACTGTTTGCTTGTTCCACACAGGCCAGGAGCCGGTGTTTTACACTCTGCAAGTATAATTTGCCTTTAGACACAGATCCAGGATCAGCTTACCCTCCCCAATACCTAAAATGAATAATATTAACCATTAGGGAGAAAAACATAATACTGACCCTTGGTTAGTAACTAGGGGCATTTTCAGCCAATAGTCAACACTAAGGTCATAGTTCAAAGGTCAATACAGCATTATGTTACAGCATGGGATACATACACTTTTACACACACACACACCTTCTCCACGAAACACACACTGGAGGTCAAGGTTTAACACTAGGAGAAAGGGTTGGTGCATCTGTCTCTAGAATTATATATATATGCTGAGCGCAAGTGATGCATCGTGTATATCATAATATTCATATATCATAGTATATTGTATACTATATGTGCTCTCAGGCATTTCTTTGTTTTCACACACACACACGCACACACACACACACACCAATGTAGAGGGTTTCCCTGTGTTACCTTACCTTACATAATTGAATCTACTGAATCTACTGTGCAACACAGACAAATGACTGCTTTACGGACTTGAACACACACACAACACAGTACTCTACTGCAAACACACACATACAAACGTTAGTCAAACTTTAGTATTGGAGTGTGCACCCATCATGCCATAAAAGCTGTGGTTTACACATCCTACCTACAGAGAGAATTGTTTAGGACAAATCAAGAACAGCTCCAAAATTTGCTCAGAGCCCGATTAGAGTGGTCACAGGTAAAACATTGAAAACTGCAGTTCCGGGCCTACGGCTACTGTGTTGGCGCTATCTACAGGTCACGCCCCAGCCTCTCGATCTCATCAATAAGAAAGTCGATGTCTGACTGGAGGGCTGCAGGGTTGGAGATAACCATGCGGAAGAAGTTGACCTTCTGGCCCTGAGGCTGGTAGCCCACCATGGTCGTACCAGACTCCATCATCATTGCTTTGATATTGGGCGCCACCTGGAGGATGGGAGGGGAATATAACATATTTAGAATACTGGAATTACGTGTCTGGAACATTTGAAAAGATAGAAGACGGTATAACAATGACCTTGTGAAGTTTCTCTCGATACTCTTTGCTGTTGTGTTCCATGCCTCTCAGGCTGGGTGGAATGTACCAGAAACACACATTGGTGTGCTGGGGCTACGGAGAGAAGACACACATTTAGAATATTTGGACCTTAATTAAGGATTTGTTTTATTACTATCATTTTTTCAGCACCCCTACTTCCCTGCGGCTGTGGAAGGAAGGGGGGTGGGGGGGGGGGGGGGGGGGGGACTGAGGGAGGAAAGGAAAAACTAGGACAGTTGCTTACCACTCCCTCGAACACCATCTCGTATCCCTCTCTGTTTCTGATCTTGTCGTAGAGGTACTGAGACAGGTCCAGACACTTGTCAATGTGCTGCTCAAATCCTACGGTGCCCTGCGGAAAAAAAGATTAATATTACAATGATTAATAAGAGCTGAAAATACAGAGGTGCTGGCTGGGGACAGCAGGGCATTCCTATAAGTGTTGAAACCCCATTGGGGTCTATATGTAAATAGAAGCCTGGATATGACCAAATACTAGATTCATGTAACATTGACTCACCTTGGCCTTCCACATGAGCCAGAACTTAAAGATGTCAACGTGGCGCCCACACTGGATGGCTTTGTCACCCGTGTCATAGCTGACATCATACTGTTTATCAGGCTGGAACAGGTACCCTGCGCACATCGAGTTACAGCCCGCCAGAATACCCTACAGAGAGAAATAACAGGGTTATATAGAGAGCGAGAGTGTCTGTGTGTGTGTACGTGTGTGTGTGTGTTTATCCTGACCTTCTCTCTGACCAGGATGGCGGAACACTGTAGAGGCACTCCCATCATCTTGTGAGGATTCCACGTGACAGAGTTAGCCCTAAAAGAGGAACAGCAGTCGTTACTGTGTTTGTTGTGTGAATTAAGGAGTGTGTGGGTGTGTGTGCTTGTGTGTCTGTGTCAGTACCTCACCACGCCGCTGAACTTATGGCGATGCTTCCTGGACATCAGGAGACCACCTCCCCATGCACCCTGGAAAAAGAACACACTCACCATTAGAACAATAGGAAAAAACTATATTGTCCCCAAACACACACACACACACACACACACACACACACACACACACACACACACACACACACACACACACACACACACACACACACACACACACACACACACACACACACTGTACTCACGTCTACGTGCAACCACATGTTGTATTTCTCGCAGATGTCAGCGATCTCATTGATGGGGTCAAATGCTCCGTAAACAGTGGAACCAGCTGTAGCGTTCACAAACAGTGGATGATAACCCTGGAGGAACACAATATCACAGGAGTCGCAAAGTGACATAACCCTTCATGTAAGAAACAGAGAGAGAAAGAGAGAGAGACGGACGGACGGACAGACAGAGAGAGACAAAAAGAGATAGAGAGACAGAGAGAGACAGAGAGAGAGATACAAAGACAGAGGGAAGGAGAGAGAGAATCACCTTCTGCTTGACATCGAGGATCTTAGCTTCTAGATCAGCAGGAATAACTCTCCCCCTGAGAAAGAACAGGAACAGAGAATCAGCTGATCTATCTTAATGTATATCTACAGTGGGTCAGGTGCGACCTTTGTGTGTAGCTGGTGTACCTCTCATCTGTGCTCAGCAGGACCACGTTCTCTGAGCCAAAGCCCAGAGCTGCCCCTGCCTTCTTGATAGAGTAGTGGCTCTGTGGGATTACAGGAAAATACAGGAACTTAAACAACTTAAAACCAACATTATTGAAGATTTCTTCAGAGTGTGTTTTTGCTTGTGAGTGTGCGTGTGACGTACATGTTCTGATGTGAAAAGCACCAGGCGGGGAGCGGCAGACATGCCCTTGGTCTTGACCTCAGGGAAGTACTTGTAGCGAGCGATCATCACACTGTACATGTTAGAGATGGCACCACCTGTGGACAGAGAGAGAATGACTGGTCAGTACAGGACCCTGGACAGCAGCTAGTCCAATACAGGCAGACATGACCACCTGATTTTCGCACTATCCAATGATACATTTCCACATGACAGGACAATAAAGGTATCCAGTCCTGTTGTACATGATCACTTCTATATTGAAAAGATATCAAACAGTATCGGACATGTAGTAACACACATAACGTACTCACATACTGTATGCCTGCACACACACACACACACACACACACACACACACACACACACACACACACACACACACACACACACACACACACACACACACACACACATACACCATATCCTACATACCTGGTGAGAATATGCCGTCCCCCTCTCCTGAGGGCCAGCCTATCATCTCTCTCATCTTCTTCAGCGTCAGCTGCTCCATCAGGACAAACACTGGAGCGATCTCATAGGTGAACCTGCCGGTCAATATATTAATACACGAATCAATCAATTCACACAACTATCAATTCACTCAAAACAATATTTATTGTAACATTTCACTTAAAATATTTCGGTCACATAGACCTTTGACCCTTTTCCTACGTTCCAGCTAAGACTTTACTTCAGGTGAACAAATGTTAAACATATTCAAGGATGTTATTTTTGCACGGCTAAACTGAGCTGAGGACCCAGAGCTACTGCTAGAACTGCAAGACGACCCTATGGACTCAACGTTCCATTAAATTAGCCTCACACACACACACACACACACACATTTACGCACACAAGCAAATTTTGCTGACAGAGTTGAACTAATTAAAATCTGCCTGATATGAGACAGGGAACAGACATTCATATTCAAATCCCTTTAAAGTATCAGTCAGCGTTTAATTAAAGCACACAAAGCTCTGATGGCTATCTGTCAATTCTGTCAATCACAACAGAGGCTTTGATGCGACTGGCTGAAGGGTGTGTGTGTGTGTGTGTGTGTGTGTGTGTGTGTGTGTGTGTGTGTGTGTGTGTGTGTGTGTGTGTGTGTGTGTGTGTGTGTGTGTGTGTGTGTGTGTGTGTGTGTGAGAGAGGAGGGAGGGAGGGAGGGAGGGAGGGAGGGTGGGGCTTGTGTTGGGGAGAGATAAGAAGGCTTTAGCCCCAAATCTATTTCCTGCTTCAGAGTGGAGGAAGAGAAAGAGAGAATGAAGGAGAGAGCGAAGGAGAGAGAGAGGGAGCACAGATGTGGAACCAATGGAATGGAGAGAAACGGGAAAACAAGATGCAAATGTAGAGACAGAGGGAGAGAGGAGACGGAGATGACAACAGAGAGGCTTTTGTTTCAACCTCTATTGAATTTTGAGTTTAGGGTTTGGCTCATTTCAGAATTGAATTGAGAATGCTTCATAAATTGCAATTCAATTCTTGAATTTGAATTACATTTGAATTGAAGTAGTAAACAGGACACAGAATCACAATTCAAATTTGAATCAATGGAAAAATAATTGAATTCAGTGAAACTCAAAGAAATTCAAATGCCTCTTCTATTCCACATTATGTGTAGTCTATACAAATATACATATTGTACATAAAACATCAAACAGGTCGTTATATACATATGTAACAGTATAACTTTAAACCGTCCCCTCGCCCCGACACGGGCGCGAACCAGGGACCTTCTGCACACATCAGCAACTGACACCCACGAAGCGTCGTTACCCATCGCTCCACAAAAGCCACGGCCCTTGCAGAGCAAGGGGCAACCCTACTTAAAGTCTCAGAGCAAGTGACGTAACTGATTGAAATGCTACTAGCGCATACCCGCTAACTAGCTAGCCATTTCACATCCGTTACACATGCATGTAAAATATTGTTGAAAAAAATTGAAATTAATCTTCAAATTAATGGTCAAGGAAGACACAACTTGTATGAAAATCAGTGGAGGCTGCTGAGGGGAGGACGGCTCATAATAATGGCTGTAACAGAGCTAATGTAATGGCATCAAACACATGGAAACCATCTATTTGATGTATTTGACACCATTCCACCAATTCCGCTCCAGCGATAATCACAAGTCTGCCCTCCCCAAATAAGGTGCCACCAACCTCCTGTGATACGAATATTCTAAGTTATTATATTTAATTAATCACTTACATTTTTCAATATGGGGAAAATACAACATTTCCCAGAATGCATTAGTTTAACCCTCAAGTTGACCCGGAGGCCTTCGAAAAGAAGCAAAACAAATGAAATGGTTGGTGGAAAAAGAATAGTCTATTCTAAGCACTAAGGTTAAAAGGTATACAGTATGAGCATTGTTTCCAGAGGAAAGTGATATATTCTTTGGTATCTGGAAGTGTGACCTTTAAGATTCAATGAAACTCTCATGTTCTATGACTGAGTGGAATTCATTTGAAATGCACTGAATTGAATTCGACTTCCTGTTATTCAAATGAAACTTCTACATCCTGTGGGGAGTGGCCAATTCAATTCAAATTTCAATGAGTTGAACGGGAGTCAATTCAAACATTCTAAATTGAGCCCCACCCTGGCTGAGATGTTGTGATTTGATCATTTCAGAAAGAGAGGGCAAAATCTCTGGTTGACTGAAATGATCTATGACATTTGTAAGCGACTCTGGTTTGGGTTGTGTGAATTTTGTGGCCCTACCTCTGATGCCTGACCTCCCCACATCCTTCCCCTTCCTTCCCCGCCTCTCTCACCCCTCCACCTATGGCGCATTTCCAATGACAATTTGCCCCAGAGTTTTACCCAAAAGGCTCAGACTATTCTGTTTCCACTTACGAGTGCCGGCACCCGTGTTTCGCCATAGCTCTGGTGGACTAAATTGGAGCCAAGGCAAGGCCCTGGGTATATTTCAGCTAGCATTTACATAACAATGGCTAACTGTGAACTTTGACACATTCTCACAAAAGCAAAAGTCTTGAATGATGCAAAGGCTGTTGATTCTGCTCGTCACAAGTCTTTAGTGTCACACTCCTGATGGAAACATGATCACATTAGCAGCACACTAGTTTTGGGGGTAAATCTAATTGGGAAAGCACCACTACTGTATAACAAGGCCAGTTACACAACACACACACAATCCCCCTTCTACCCTTCACAGCCCTCCCCTCATCATCTGGGGACAGGGGAGCCGCACTGACAGACACACAAATAAACACAGAAGAGGGGAGGAAGAGAGAGGGGAAGGGGAATAATATATGGCCGAGAGAGGAATGGAAGACATTTGTGGCAAAGAGGATAGTAGGGGGAAGAGAGCATTTAAAAAAAAAACTTTATGTAACTAGGCAAGCCAGTTAAGAACAAATTCTTATTTACAATGACGGCCTAGGAACAGTAGGTTAACTGCCTTGTTCAGGGGCAGAACGACAGATTTTTACCCTGTCAGCTCAGGGATTCAATCTAGCAACCTTTCAGTTACTGCCCAATGCTCTAACCACTAGGCTACCTGCCGCCCCAAGAAGAAGGAGGAAGGAGGGAGAGAAGAGTAAAGGGAGAGGAAATGAGAATGAGAGCGAGAGAACAGAGAGGGAGAGAGAGAGAGAGAGAGCGAGATAGATAAATCTCGGCAGCAGCCCTATAATCAATACACCAGCACAGATTATGACTGATGGGCCCTAATTACACACCACACCACACCACACCACACCACACCACACCACACCACAGACAGACAGACAGACAGACAGACAGACAGACAGACAGACAGACAGACAGACAGACAGACAGACAGACAGACATGGCCGGATTAAGAAATCATAGGTCCCGGAGCTTTGTTTAAAAAAAAAAAAGATTGGCAACTCTGACTGACAAACTGAGATCAATCTGGTCTTCAATTCAAACAATGAATAGCCCAGGCCAATGAAGCGACACACAGATTGTACAATATTAGCAGGCAATATATATATATATACAGTACCAGGCAAACCATATCATTCAAGGGTTTTTCTTTATTTTCACTATTTTCTGCATTGTATAATAATAGTGAAGACATCAAAACTATGAAATAACACATTTGGAATCATGTAGTAACCAAAAAAGTGTTAAACCTTGAATTATAAATAAATCACAACAGTGTCACCAGCAAGCACCCCACAACATCACACCTCCTCCTCCATGCTTCACGATGGGAACCACATATGCAGAGATCATCCGTTCACCTACTCTGCATCTCACAAAGACACGATAGTTGGAACCAAAAATCTCCAATTTGGACTCATCAGACCAAAGGACAGATTTCCACCGGTCTAATGTCCATCACTCGTGTTTCTTGGCCAAGCAAGTCTCTTATTATTATTGGTGTCCTTTAGTAGTGGTTTCTTTTCAGCAATTCGACCATGAAGGCCTGATTCACGCAGTCTCCTCTGAACAGTTAATGTCGAGATGTGTCTGTTACTTGAGCTCTGTGAAGCATTTATTTGGGCTGCAATCTGAGGGGCAGTTAACTCAAATGAACTTATCCTCTGCAGCAGAGGTAACTCTGGGTCTTCCTTTCCTGTGGCGGTCCTCATGAGAGCCAGTTTCATTACAGCGCTTGATGGTTTTTGCGACTGCACTTGAAGAAACTTTCAACGTTCTTGAAATTTGACTGACCTTCATGTCTTAAAGTAATGATGTACTATCGTTTCTCTTTGTTTATTTGAGCTGATTACCAAATATGGCTATCTTCTGTATACCACCCCTACCTTGTCACAACACAACTGATTGGCTCAAACGCATTAAGAAGGAAAGACGTTCCACAAATTAACTTTTAACAAGGCACACCTGTTAATTTAAATGAATTCCAGGTGACTACCTCATGAAGCTGGTTGAGAGAATGCCAAGAGTGTACAAAGCTGTCATCAAGGTAAATGGTGGCTACTTTGAAGAATCTCAAATATGAAATATATTTTTATTTGTTTAACAATTTTTAATTTTTGGTTACTAAAATATTCCATATATGTTATTTCATAGTTGTGATGTCTTCACTATTATTCTACAATGTAGAATATAGTAAAAATAAAGTAAAACCCTGGAATGAGTAGGCGTGTCCAAACTTTTGACTGGTACTGTGTGTGTGTGTGTGTGTGTGTGTGTATACTGTATATATATATACAAA
The DNA here is from genome assembly GCF_029448725.1 of Salvelinus fontinalis. NCBI lineage: Eukaryota > Metazoa > Chordata > Actinopteri > Salmoniformes > Salmonidae > Salvelinus > Salvelinus fontinalis. The sequence continues at coordinate 39,324,994 of NC_074690.1, forward strand.
ATATACAAAATGTCACTGTTAGAACATCATATTTGCCTTACTTACAAGCAGAGCACAATCTTATATAAGGAGACAGAATATTTTGACAAATCTGACGATTTTGGCTGAGAACAAAGGATAATCATTTTTCCTAATCTCGGGCAATAATATCTATAATGGCGATCATTATCACAATCACAGCCAATCATTGGTCTTTTCAGGGTGAAAATTACCCCTCAGTCACCTGCCTGTCCTATGGGACAGCCCCTAAATGCCCTCATATTATCCCCAAACCAGACCCCCTAAGTGACTCTGAGCACCATTGTGTCAGTTGTGTGCATGTGCGTGTGTGTGTGTGTGTTTGTGTGTGCAAGTGCAAAGGAAAATCAGTCTTTATCTACAGGGACAATAGAGCCAGAATGAGTCCTCCACAGGGAGCCGGGGCAGTCAGTCGCTGAGTGTGACAGGATTTTCAGTGTCGCCGGGCGGCCATTGTGTGTGGGGCCCAGCTGGGCTATCTGCTAAGACCAGCTCACAATGAGCCTGCAGTCAATGGGGCGTTAACACTATCTCCTGAATCTGGGCCAGGCTGAACTTGTGTGTGTGTGTGTGTGTGTGTGTGTGTGTGTGTGTGTGTGTGTGTGTGTGTGTGTGTGTGTGTGTGTGTGTGTGTGTGTGTGTGTGTGTATCACAATTTAGTGTTCCTGCTCTCTGAGTCTCTCTCTCTCGGCATGGTTCCAAGTTTCCAACCGAGAGATGAGATGGAGTTTTCCAAGCAGGGTGATTGCCTAAGCTAATGTTTAAGAAAGAAGTGAAGCGTCTCTTCTTTTCAATCTTGTTCTGTTACTATCAAACTCTGATCTTGAATTCTTCTTGTTTTATTACCATTAATGAACATGTCTGGTCTCTCAAAATCCTATGTTCTAATAAAGCAATAAGGCCCGAGGGGGTCTGATATATGGCCAATATACCACAGCTAAGGGCTGTTCTTAGTCACGACTGTCCCTGAACAAAGCAGTTAACCCACTGTTCCTAGGCTGTCATTGAAAATAAGAATTTGTTCTTAACTGACTTGCCTAGTTAAATAAAGGTAAAATAAAATAAATAAATAAAAGGAATATATATATTCTGTCAACCAATCAGAATTCAGGGCTCAAACCACACAGTTTATAATTAAGCAATAAGGTCTGAGGAGGTGTGGTATATGGCCAATATACCACGGCTAAGGGCCGTTCTTATGCATGATGCAACGCGGAGTGCCTGGACACAGCCCTTAGCCGAGGTATATCTGCCATTTCTCACAACCCCCCGAGCTGCCTTATTGCTATTATAAACTGGTTACCAACGTAATTAGAGCAGTAAAAATAAGAGTTTCGTCATACCTGTGGTATACAGTCTGATATACCACGGCTGTCAGCCAATTAGCATTCAGGGCTCGAACCACCCAGTTTATAATCATGTATTGTTTGTGATCTCTCTTGTATGTGTATTTCTCTCTTGCAGCTCTGGCATTGCCCTGCTTGCTCTCTCTTGTAATGTTGTAGTCATTTCTCTTGTGTATTTATTTGGTCTTTCACGTTCCTGTATTACTATTAAGTTATTAACCCGTTTCTCCTCTCTACATATGTGTTGTCGTTGCATTCTCTCTTGTAGCCCAGTCCTGTATTGTGTGTCCTGTATCCTGTGTTGTTTAGCTCTGCAGGGCTTCATGCCCTCTGTCAGAGTGGGCCACCAACTAAAACTGAGTTCTGATCAATGTTCAATAACCAGCCCGTGGGGCGTGTGTGTGTGTTATCTGAGATGTACAGTATTCAGGCATACTGTTCGATACACGGTTGGTACAATGCCAACATCAGTCAGGTCAAAACCCAAATTGTATACAACGGTCTTATATGAACTTCATTTTAAACACCTTTGACCTAACCAATCAGAGGCCCTGGCCTTCGTTTAACCCCCGAGGTTAAAGATTTCCAATTCCGATTCTGTACTGAGCAGGTCTGAGGGGAACCAGACTTCCTGAGAAATAATGATTTTATTATATTTTTTGCTACATGGCGGAAATCCTTTAAATGTCAATCACAACCCACGGGGGCTTTCCAGCAAACGTTGGCTAGCCAGCACTGTGATGTCCACATCACACGCACACACACACAGACACACACACACACACACACACACACACACAGACATAGACACACACACACACACACACACACAAAAACAGCAGTGTATGTCTCACATGTTTGTGTTGGCTGTAGATGTGAGCCACTCTCCAGCCAGCCCAATGATGTCCAGCCCAGTAGAGAGCTGGTTGAAGAACCGCGGATGACCTGGGACACAAAGAGAGAGAGATGAGAGATTCTATCTCAATGGGACTTCCTGGATTAAATAAAGGTTCCTAAAGAAACAAAAGAACATAGTGGAATATTTGCCTGGATGGTTTCTATAACCTTATAAAAACACACCGTGTTTTCTTCCCCCTGGGGGCTGAAACAGTGTGTGTGTTCTTTTCTGCTATTAAAACAAACCACTTTAAGTTAAAAAGAAAAAAACACATTCACTCTTCTCTGTATTCCTATTGTGTCCCGAGCCGCAGTGAAACATTTGCCTTGGAGGTGCAGAGAAACTATACTGGGGACACAAAGCACGTATCCACTGATAACAAGGTTACATGACAACCACTTTGTCTGAGTTCACATGAAGATGCTCACAAAGCTTGAAGTTTAAGTTTGAAAGATATTAAACAAACAACAATCATCATCACTAGGCTACTACTGTTGTATTTACAGTTGAAGTCGGAAGTTTACATACACTTAGGTTGGAGTCATTAAAACTCGTTTTCAACCTACCACAATTTGTTAACAAACTATAGTTTTGGCAAGTCGGTTAGGACATCTACTTTGTGCATGACACGAGTAATTTTTCCAACAATTGTTTACGGACAGATTCACTTATAATTCACTGTATCACAATTCCAGTTGGTCAGAAGTTTACATACACTAAGTTGACGGCGCCTTTAAACAGCTTGGAAAATTCCAGAAAAGGATGTCATGGCTTTAGAAGCTTCTGATAGGCTAATTGACATAATTTGAGTCAATTGGAGGTGTACCTGTGAATGTATTTCAAGGCCTATCTTCAAACTCAGTGCCTCTTTGCTTGACATCATGGGAAAATCAAAAGAAATCAGCCAAGACCTCAGAAAAAAAATTGTAGACCTCCACAAGTCTGGTTCATCATTGGGAGCAATTTTCAAACGCCTGAAGGTACCACGTTCATCTGTACAAACATTAGTACGCAAATATAAACACCATGGGACCACACAGCCGTCATAACGCTCAGGAAGGAGACGCGCTCTGTCTCCTAGAGATGAACGTACTTTGGTGCGAAAAGTGCAAATCAATCCCAGAACAACAACAAAGGACCTTGTGAAGATGCTGGAGGAAACCGGTATCTATATCTAAAAGTATCTATATCCACAGTAAAACGAGTCCTATATCGACATAACCTGAAAGGCCGCTCAGCAATGAAGAAGCCACTGCTCCAAAACCGCCATAAAAAAGCCAGACTACGGTTTGCAACTGCACATGGGGACAAAGATTGTACTTTTTGGAGAAATGTCCTCTGGTCTGATGAAACAAAAATAGAACTGTTTGGTCATAATGACCATCATTATCTTTGGAGGAAAAAGGGGGAGGCTTGCAAACCAAAGAACACCATCCCAACCGTGGAGCACAGGGGTGGCAGCATCATGTTGTGGGGGTGATTTGCTGCAGGAGGGACTGGCACTTCATAAAATAGATGGCTTCATGAGAAAGGAAAATTATGTGGATATATTGAAGCAACATCTGAAGACATCAGTCAGGAAGTTAAAGCTTGGTCGCAAATGGGTCTTCCAAATGGACAATGACCCCAAGCATACTTCCAAAGTTGTGGCAAAATGGCTTAAGGACAACAAAGTCAAGATATTGGAATGGCCATCACAAAGCCCTGACCTCAATCCTATAGAAAATTTGTGGGCAGAACTGAAAAAGCGTGTGCGAGCAAGGAGGCCTACAAACCTGACTCAGTTACACCAGCTCTGTCAGGAGGAATGGGACAAAATTCACCCAACTTATTGTGGGAAGCTTGTGGAAGGCTACCCAAAATGTTTGACCCAAGTTAAACAATTTAAAGGCAATGCTACCAAATACTACTTGAGTGTATGTAAACTTCTCACCCACTGGGAATGTGATGGACGAAATAAAAGCTGAAATAAATCATTCTCTCTACTATTATTCTGACATTTCACATTCTTAAAATAAAGTGGTGATCCTAACTGACCTAAGACAGGGAATTTTTACTTGGACTCAATGTCAGGAATTGTGAAAAACTGAGTTTAAATGTATTTGGCTAAGGTGTAAGTAAATTTTCCCGACTTCAACTGTATGTCATGTAGCCCCCTAGACGGACTGACTGAAAGACTGACTGACTGGCTGAAGAGCGCAATATCGGAGATATGAAAGGCTAAGCGGATTTGCTCCCTCTCTGTTGGCATAGTGCAGCACCGTGGACAGAGAGTCATTGGAATGAAGGCATGGGAATCAACTGCGGTAGGCTAATTAACACAGACAATTTTTTCTTAGCTATCATCACCTTGTGTGTGTAAATGATAAATGATTTAAGCTAAAGGTCTTTAGGAAGGAAAACCCAAGGGACAGCTTGAGTGTTGTTGTTCCTAACGGCTTGTAAAAGCACATGCAGGTTTGCATCCCTGCCGGCGGTACTTGGTTTAATAAGAAGAGAGAAGGAGAAGAGGTTGTCAACAGAATTACCAGGGGAATAGCAACCCGTCATTGTGATTGGTTGTAGCCTATCGAGGGAAAAGCTTATGCTTAAATGGTTTTGTGTAGAATTCCATTTTGCTCATGTGGTGTGAACACTAGCAGATGACCGTGACAAAGATAAAACATATTGTAGCCCAATGCACTAATTAACGTGAAAAACAAGACATGCAATATGTTCAATAAAACAGTGCATTAAACACTTCCAGATAGCCTATACAATATAAAAATATTATAGGCTATAGTCCTACTATATAGGTTGGTTTAGTTTCATATAACCTAACCATTTAAGCTTACAGCAATCTTGTTTGTTTTGGATTGGAAAGTAGCTTTAAAGAGCATAATTTACTGTCTTTATTTCTAATCTAATTTCCAATTAACGAAGGAGAGAAATAACAGCCTATCTTAATTAGCTTTATAAGTTAAGGCTTTTTCCAATGAAAAGCTTTTAGTCTGCCTGGCTTGGTGAGAGAACTGATATTATAAGAAATACAAAGAATAAAAAAGTTATATACACAAAAACTGTCCTAAAAGCATGAAAAGCAAACATCTGGTCTAAAACTTGTAACATATTTCACGGGATTATGTTGTGGCCAGTTTAGGGGTCTATGGTGTACAGTACGTACCTGTTCGCACGCCGTACTTGAGCGTGTCCCTGCAGTCCACAAGGATCTGCTCAAGGGACTCTGGCTGGTCAGAGAGCTCGAGGTTGAAGCCCTCCATGCCCTCGAGCAGCTGATGCGGATGGTGGAAGTCCAGAACCTTGGTGGAACGGTCGAACGTCTTCCTGACGTAGTTGGTGAGGATGTCCACAAGTTCCAATAAGAACTGCATAGTCGCCTCTTCTCCATTTTTGGCGGGAAGTAAATCTAGTAGAATTAGGGGGAAAGCATTTACAAAACGAAAACAAATGTATGTAGAAGCTGGATTCCCTCATAGATAAGGGGGCCTGTAACGGCTATAACAAACTAGCAACATTGTAGGTCTAGACCAGCATTCACTACATGTCTAGAAAATGAAAGATAAAAAAGAGTAGGCCTATATTGAAAGTCTGGCAAGAATAAACTTCTCTTACCTCTCGCAAACATGTTGGAGAAATCGGTCTCAGTGCGACGGAAGCGCGTATCCCGGTCGCTGTTGACACAGGAGAACAGGTTCTTCTGGCGTTCTGAGAGCGAGCCTGCGAGCCGGCCTTCCTCCCCTAGACTGTTATTCTTCTGCAGGAACCCTAGGGTGTTGCACGGAGGGGCAAGAGTGGGGGAACACGCTTGGTTACCACTGCCCAACATCGCTAGATAAATAACTTGATAATAACTTTTATTCAAAGACCTGAGTTTTATCTATCCTTGTTATCAGTTACAAATGCAACACAGGTCTTGTGGTGTCCTCTCTCAGACAGCGCTTATATACCCGGGTGGTAATCCCCATATAGCAGGAGGGTTATGGATCAATGTATGGATGAGGGTTGCCTGTGTATTTCTGTGTGTATGTGTATGTGAGTGTGTGTGTATGCTTGCATGGGTGCCCTGCCCAACTCTGCACAGTGACATCAACCCATAACCCAGCCATGCTGGAAATTGTTTTTTTTTGGACAGTAGTTACACCTAACAGAAACAGGTCGTTTTGGATAGTCGGTACACCTAATGGAAACAGGTTCTTATGGACAGTATTTACATCTAATAGAAACAGGTTATTTTTGACAATTGTCAAACCCAATGGCAACAAGGTATTGTAAGAGCTGTCGCTTTCCTCATCCTCGGAAGAGGTGAGGAGAGAAGGATCTTCAGACCAATATGCGGAGTCAGGGAAATATGCCATCTTTATTATATATACGAAAACTGATGACACGAAAACAAACACTTTAACAAACTACAAAATAAGAAAACGACGTACACGCAACCTGAACATAAACTCACATGACAAACGTAAACTCACGAACAGGAACGGACATCGAAACATACGAACAGCCAAACAGCTCCAAAAGTGAATACATATCGAACATAACGAAGACATCACAGGAGACAATCACCCACAAACCAACAGTGAGAAATGCCCTACCTAAATATGACTCTTGATTAGAGGAAAATGCAAACCACCTGCCTCTAATCAAGAGCCATACCAGGCAAACCGAAACCAACATAGAAACAGATAACATAGACTGCCCACCCAAAACACATGCCCTGACCAAAAACACATAAAAACTAACATAAATAGGTCAGGACTGTTACAGTACCCCCCCCCCAAGGTGCGAACGCCGGGCGCACCAGCACAAAGTCCAGGGGAGGGTCCGGGTGGGCAGTTGACCACGGTGGTGGTTCCGGTTCCGGACGCTGTCCCCATACCACCATAGTCACTCCCCTCTTCTGTCTACCCCTTCTAATGCCCACCCTAACACTACCTTCCCCTAAATAAACAGCTAGCACCAGGACAAGGGGCAGCACCGGGACAAGGGGTAGCACCGGGACAAGGGGCAGCACCGGGACAAGGGGCAGCACCAGGATAAGGACCATCACTGGAATAAGGGGCAGCACCGGGACAAGGGGCAGCACCGGGACAAGGGGCAGCACCGGGACAAGGGGCAGCACCGGGACAAGGGGCAGCACCGGGACAAGGGGCAGCACCGGGACAAGGGGCAGCACCGGGACAAGGGGCAGCACCGGGACAAGGGGCAGCACCGGGACAAGGGGCAGCACCGGGACAAGGGGCAACACCGGGACAAGGGGCAGATCCCGGCTGAAGGACTCTGGCAGGTCCTGTTTGGACGGCTCTGGCAGGTCCATGCAGGCTGACGGCTCTCGACGCTCATGGCAGGCTGACGGCTCTCGACGCTCATGGCAGGCTGACGGCTCTCGACGCTCATGGCAGGCTGACGGCTCTCGACGCTCATGGCAGGCTGACGGCTCTCGACGCTCATGGCGCTCTGACGGCTCTGGCTGCTCATGGCTCTCTGACGGCTCTGGCTGCTCATGGCTCACTGACGGCTCTGGCTGCTCATGGCTCACTGACGGCTCTGGCTGCTCATGGCTCACTGACGGCTCTGGCTGCTCATGGCTCTCTGACGGCTCTGGCTGCTCATGGCTCTCTGACGGCTCTGGCTGCTCATGGCTCGCTGACGGCTCTGGCAGATCCTGTCTGATTGGCGGCTCTGGCAGATCCTGTCTGGTTGGCGGCTCTGGCAGATCCTGTCTGGTTGGCGGCTCTGGCAGATCCTGTCTGGTTGGCGGCTCTGGCAGATCCTGTCTGGTTGGCGGCTCTGGCAGATCCTGTCTGGTTGGCGGCTCTGGCAGATCCTGTCTGGCGGGCGGCTCTAGCGGCTCCTGTCTGGCTGACGGCTCTAGCGGCTCCTGTCTGGCGGATGGCTCTGTAGGCTCATGGCAGACGGGCGGCTTTGCAGGCTCATGGCAGACGGGCGGCTTTGCAGGCTCCTGGCAGACGGATGGCTCAGATGGCGCTGGGGAGACGGATGGCTCAGATGGCGCTGGGGAGACGGATGGCTCAGATGGCGCTGGGGAGACGGATGGCTCAGATGGCGCTGGGGAGACGGATGGCTCTGGCCGCATACGGCGCACTGTAGACCTGGTGCGTGGTGCCGGAACTGGAGGCACCGGGCTAATGATAAGCACCTTCCTACTAGTGCGTGGAGCAGGGACAGGGCACACTGAACTCTCAAAGCGTACTCTATACCTGGTGCGTGGTACCGGCACTGGTGGCACCTGGCTGAGGGCACGCACCTCAGGACTAGTACGGGGAGAAGTGACAGTGTGTACAGGACTTAGGATACGCACAGGTGGCTTAGTGCGTGGGGCCGGAACTGGAGGCACTGAACTGGATACACGCACTATAGGGAGAGTGCGTGGAGGAGGAACAGGGCTCTGGAAATGCACTGGTAGCCTAGTGCGTAATGTAGGCACTGTAGGTACTAGGCTGGGGCGGGGAGGTGGCGCCGGAAATACCGGACCGTGCAGGCGTACTGGCTCTCTTGAGCATTGAGCCTGCCCAACCTTACCTGGTTGAATGCTCCCGGTCGCCCTGCCAGTGCGGCGAGGTGGAATAGCCCGCACTGGGCTGTGTAGGCGAACCGGGGAAACCATGCGTAAGGCAGGTGCCATGTATGCCGGCCCGAGGAGACGCACTGGAGACCAGACACGTTGAGCCGGCCTCATGACACCTGGCTCAATGCCCAATCTAGCCCTACCAGTGCGGGGAGGTGGAATAACCCGCACCGGGCTATGCACACGTACAGGAGACACCGTGCGCTCTACTGCGTAACACGGTGTCTGCCCGTACGCCCGCTCTCCACGGTTAGCCTGGGAAGTGGGCGCAGGTCTCCTACCTGCCCTTGGCCCACTACCCTTTAGCCCCCCCCCAAGAAATTTTTGGGAGTTACTCACGGGCTTTTCGGGCTTCCGTGCAAGACGTGTCCCCTCATAATTCCGGTTACGAGCTTGATTCTCCGGCTTCCATCCACGTCTCCTAGCTGCCTCCTCATACCAGCGCTCCTGGGCTGTGACTGCCTCACTCCTCTCACGAGAGCAGCGATGTTCTCCAGTTTGCGCCCAGGGTCCTCTACCAGACAGGATCTCCTCCCAAGTCCAAAAGTCCCTGTTGCTCCGTCGAGCCTTCCCATACCGCTTGGTCTCTGTATTTTGGTGTGGGTGATTCTGTAAGAGCTGTCGCTTTCCTCATCCTCGGAAGAGGTGAGGAGAGAAGGATCTTCAGACCAATATGCGGAGTCAGGGAAATATGCCATCTTTATTATATATACGAAAACTGATGACACGAAAACAAACACTTTAACAAACTACAAAATAAGAAAACGACGTACACGCAACCTGAACATAAACTCACATGACAAACGTAAACTCACGAACAGGAACGGACATCGAAACATACGAACAGCCAAACAGCTCCAAAAGTGAATACATATCGAACATAACGAAGACATCACAGGAGACAATCACCCACAAACCAACAGTGAGAAATGCCCTACCTAAATATGACTCTTGATTAGAGGAAAATGCAAACCACCTGCCTCTAATCAAGAGCCATACCAGGCAAACCGAAACCAACATAGAAACAGATAACATAGACTGCCCACCCAAAACACATGCCCTGACCAAAAACACATAAAAACTAACATAAATAGGTCAGGACTGTTACAGGTATTTTGGACAGTAGCAATACCTAATGGAAGCAGGTTGTTTTGGACAGTAGTTACACCTAATGGAAACAGGTTATTTTGGACAGTATTTACACCAAATAGAAACAGGTTATTTTGGACAGTATTTACACCTAATGGAAATATTATTTTGGACAGCATTTAAAACTAACGGAAACAAGTTATTTTGGACAATTGTCAAACCTAATTGAAGCAGGTTATTTTGGACAGTAGTTACACCTAATGGAAGCAGGTTCTTTAGGACAGTAGTTACACCTAATGGAAACAAGTTTTTTGGATTATTGTTACACCTAATGGAAGCAGGCTATTTTGGACAGTAGTTACACCTAATGGAAACATGTTATTTTGTACAGTAGGTACACCTAATGCCACCAGGTTATTTTGGACAGTAGTTACACCAAATGGAAGCTGGTTATTTTGGCCAGTAGTCACACCTAATGGAAGCAGGTTATTTTGGACAGTAGTTACACCTAATGGAAGTAGGCTATTTTGGACAGTAGTTGCACCTAATGGAAACAGGTTATTTTGGACAATTGTTACACCTAATGGAAACATGTTATTTTGGGCAGTAGGTACACCTAATGGAAACATGTTATTTTGTACAGTAGGTACACCTAATGCCACCAGGTTATTTTGGACAGTATTTACAACTAACGGAAACAGGTTATTTTGGACAAATGTCACACCTAATGGAAGCAGGTTGTTTTAATGGTAGTTACCCCTAATGGAAACAGGTGATTTTGAACAGTAGATACACTTAATGGAAACATGTTATTTTGGCTAGCAGTTACACCTAATGGAAACAGGTTTTTCGGACAATTGTTACACCCAATGGAAGCTGGTTATTTTGGACAATTGTTACACCTAATGGAAACAGGTTATTTTGGACAGTAGTCACACCTAATGGAAGCAGGATGTTTTGGACAGTAGTTACACCTAATGGAAACCGGCTATTTTGGCCAGAAGTCACACCTAATGGAACCATGTTATTTTGGACAGTAGATACACCTAATGGAAGCAGGATGTTTTGGACAGTAGTTACACCTAATGGAAACAGGTTTTTCAGATTATTGTAACACCCAATGGAAGCAGGTTGTTTTGGACAGTAGTTACACCTAATGGAAGCAGGCTATTTTGGATAGTAGTTGCACCTAAAGGAAACATGTTATTTTGGACAAATGCTACACCTAAAGCTACCAGGTTATTTTGAACAGTATTTACAACTAACAGAAACAGGTTATTTTGAACAATTTTCAAACCTGATGGAAACAGGTTATTTTGGACAGTAGTTACACGTAATTGAAACAGGTTATTTTGGACAGTATTTACAACTAATAGAAACAGGTTATTTTGGACAGTATTTACACCTAATGGAAACAGGTTATTAAGGACAGTATTTACACCTAATGGAAACAGGTTATTTTGGACAATTGTCAAACGTAATTGAAGCAGGTTATTTGCACAGTAGTTACACCTAATGGAAGCTGGATATTTTGGCCAGTAGTCACACCGAATGGAAGCAGGTTGTTTTGGACAGTAGTTACACCTAATGGAAGCAGGTTTTTCTGGACAGTAGTTGCACCTAATGGAAACAGGTTATTTTGGACAATTGTTACACCTAATGGAAACATGTTATTTTGGACAGTAGGTACACCTAATGCTACCAGGTTATTTTGGACAGTATTTACACCTAACGGAAACAGGTTATTTTGGAGAGTAGATACACATTATTTTGGCTAGAAGTTACACCTAATGGAAACAGGTTTTTCGGACAATTGTTACACCTAATGGAAGCTGGTTATTTTGAACAATTGTTACACCTAATGGAAGCTGGTCATTTTGGCCAGTAGTCACACCTAATGGAAGCAGGTTGTTTTGGACAATTGTTACACCTAGTGGAAGCAGGCTATTTTGGACAGTAATTGCACCTAATGGAAACAGGTTATTTTGGACAGTATTTACACCAAATAGAAACAGGTTATTTTGGACAGTATTTACACCTAATGGAAACAGGTTACTTTGGACAATTGTCAAGCCTAATTGAAGCAGGTTATTTTGGACAGTAGTTACACCTAATGGAAGCAGGTTCTTTAGGACAGTAGTTACACCTAATGGAAACAAGTTTTTTGGATTATTGTTACACCTAATGGAAGCAGGTTGTTTTGAACAGTAGTTACACCTAATGGAAGCAGGCTATTTTGGACAGTAGTTACACCTAATGGAAACTTGTTATTTTGGACAGTAGGTACACCTAATGCTACCAGGTTATTTTGGACAGTATTTACAACTAACGGAAACAGGTTATTTTGGAATATTGTCAAACCTGATGGAAACAGGATATTTTGGACAGTAGTTACACGTAATTGAAACAGGTTATTTTGGACAGTAGTTACACCTAATGGAAGCAGGCTATTTTGGATAGTAGTTGCACCTAATGGAAACATGTTATTTTGGACAATTGCTACACCTAACGCTATCAGGATATTTTGAACAGTATTTACAACTAACAGAAACAGGTTATTTTGAAAAATTTTCACACCTGATGGAAACAGGTTATTTTGGACAGTAGTTTAACGTAATTGAAACAGGTTATTTTGGACAGTATTTACCCCTAATAGAAAAAGGTTATTTTGGACAGTATTTACAACTAACGGAAGAAGGCTATTTTGGACAGTAGTTGCACCTAAAGGAAACAGGTTATTTTGGACAATTGTTAAACCTAATGGAAACATGTTATTTTGGACAGAAGGTACACCTAATGCTACCAGGTTATTATGGACTGTATTTACACCTAACGGAAACAGGTTATTTTGGACAGTAATTACGCCTAATGGAAACAGGTTATTATGGGCAGTATTTACACCTAATGGAAACAGATAATTTTGGACTGTATTTACAACTAATGGAAACAGGTTATTTTTGACAGTATTTACACCAAATAGAAACATGTTATAATGGACAGTATTTACACCTAATGGAAACAGGTTATTTTGGACAGTATTTAAAACTAACGGAAACAGGTTATTTTGTACAATTGTCAAACCTAATTGAAGCAGGTTATTTTGGACAGTAGACACACCTGATGGAAGCAAGTTGTTTTGGATGGTGGTTACACCTAATGGAAACATGTTATTTTGGCTAGCAGTTACACCTAATGGAAACAGGTTTTTCAGATTATTGTTACACCTAATGGAAGAAGGTTGTTTTGGACAGTAGTTACACCTCATGGAAGCAGGCTATTTTGGACAGTAGGTACACCTAATGCTAACAGGTTATTTTGGACAGTAGTTACACCTAATGGACGCAGGTTGTTTTGGACAGAAGTTACACCTAATGGAAGTAGGCTATTTTGGACAGTAGTTGCACCCAATGCTACCAGGTTATTTTGGACAGTATTTACAACTAACGGAAACAGGTTATTTTGGACTGTATTTACAACTAAAGGAAACAGGTTATTTTGGACAATTGTCAAAACTAATTGAAGCAGGTTATTATGGCCAGTAGTCACACCTAATGGAAGCAGGTTGTTTTGGACAGTAGTTGCACCTATTGGAAACAGGTTATTTTGGACAATTGTTAAAACTAATGGAAACATGTTATTTTGGACAGTCGGTACACCTAATGCTACCAGGTTATTTTGGACAGTATTTACAACTAACGGAAACAGGTTATTTTGGAATATTGTCAAACCTGATGGAAACAGGTTCTTTTGGACAGTAGTTACACGTAATTGAAACAGGTTATTTTGGACAGTAGTTACACCTAATGGAAGCAGGCTATTTTGGATAGTAGTTGCACCTAATGGAAACATGTTATTTTGGACAATTGCTACACCTAACGCTATCAGGATATTTTGAACAGTATTTACAACTAACAGAAACAGGTTATTTTGAACAATTTTCAAACCTGATGGAAACAGGTTATTTTGGACAGTAGTTTAACGTGATTGAAACAGGTTATTTTGGACAGTATTTACCCCTAATAGAAAAAGGTTATTTTGGACAGTATTTACAACTAACGGAAACACGTTATGTTGGACAGTAGTAATACCTATTGGAAGCTGGTTATTTTGGCCAGTAGTCACACCTAATGGAAGCAGGTTGTTTTGGACAGTAGTTACACCTAATGGAAGCAGGCTATTTTGGACAGTAGTTGCACCTAAAGGAAACAGGTTATTTTGGACAATTGTTAAACCTAATGGAAACATGTTATTTTGGACAGAAGGTACACCTAATGCTACCAGGTTATTATGGACAGTATTTACACCTAATGGAAACAGATTATTTTGGACTGTATTTACACCTAACGGAAACAGGTTATTTTGGACAGTAATTACGCCTAATGGAAACAGGTTATTATGGACAGTATTTACACCTAATGGAAACAGATTATTTTGGACTGTATTTACAACTAATGGAAACAGGTTATTTTGGACAGTATTTACACCAAATAGAAACAGGTTATAATGGACAGTATTTACACCTAATGGAAACAGGTTATTTTGGACAGTATTTAAAACTAACGGAAACAGGTTATTTTGTACAATTGTCAAACCTAATTGAAGCAGGTTATTTTGGACAGTAGACACACCTGATGGAAGCAAGTTGTTTTGGATGGTGGTTACACCTAATGGAAACATGTTATTTTGGCTAGCAGTTACACCTAATGGAAACAGGTTTTTCCGATTATTGTTACACCTAATGGAAGAAGGTTGTTTTGGACAGTAGGTACACCTAATGGAAGCAGGCTATTTTGGACAGTAGGTACACCTAATGCTACCAGGTTATTTTGGACAGTAGTTACACCAAATGGAAGCTGGTTATTTTGGCCAGTAGTCACACCTAATGGAAGCAGGTTGTTTTGGACAGAAGTTACACCTAATGGAAGCAGGTTGTTTTGGACAGAAGTTACACCTAATGGAAGTAGGCTATTTTGGACAGTAGTTGCACCTAATGCTACCAGGTTATTTTGGACAGTATTTACAACTAACGGAAACAGGTTATTTTGGACTGTATTTACAACTAAAGGAAACAGGTTATTTTGGACAATTGTCAAAACTAATTGAAGCAGGTTATTATGGCCAGTAGTCACACCTAATGGAAGCAGGTTGTTTTGGACAGTAGTTGCACCTATTGGAAACAGGTTATTTTGGACAATTGTTACACCTAATGGAAACATGTTATTTTGGACAGTAGGTACACCTAATGCTACCAGGTTATTTTGGACAGTATTTACAACTAACGGAAACAGGTTATTTTGGAATATTGTCAAACCTGATGGAAACAGGTTATTTTGGACAGTAGTTACACGTAATTGAAACAGGTTATTTTGGACAGTAGTTACACCTAATGGAAGCAGGCTATTTTGGATAGTAGTTGCACCTAATGGAAACATGTTATTTTGGACAATTGCTACACCTAACGCTATCAGGATATTTTGAACAGTATTTACAACTAACAGAAACAGGTTATTTAGAAAAAAATTCAAACCTGATGGAAACAGGTTATTTTGGACAGTAGTTTAACGTAATTGAAACAGGTTATTTTGGACAGTATTTACCCCTAATAGAAAAAGGTTATTTTGGACAGTATTTACAACTAACGGAAGAAGGCTATTTTGGACAGTAGTTGCACCTAAAGGAAACAGGTTATTTTGGACAATTGTTAAACCTAATGGAAACATGTTATTTTGGACAGAAGGTACACCTAATGCTACCAGGTTATTATGGACTGTATTTACACCTAACGGAAACAGGTTATTTTGGACAGTAATTACGCCTAATGGAAACAGGTTATTATGGGCAGTATTTACACCTAATGGAAACAGATAATTTTGGACTGTATTTACAACTAATGGAAACAGGTTATTTTTGACAGTATTTACACCAAATAGAAACATGTTATAATGGACAGTATTTACACCTAATGGAAACAGGTTATTTTGGACAGTATTTAAAACTAACGGAAACAGGTTATTTTGTACAATTGTCAAACCTAATTGAAGCAGGTTATTTTGGACAGTAGACACACCTGATGGAAGCAAGTTGTTTTGGATGGTGGTTACACCTAATGGAAACATGTTATTTTGGCTAGCAGTTACACCTAATGGAAACAGGTTTTTCAGATTATTGTTACACCTAATGGAAGAAGGTTGTTTTGGACAGTAGTTACACCTCATGGAAGCAGGCTATTTTGGACAGTAGGTACACCTAATGCTAACAGGTTATTTTGGACAGTAGTTACACCTAATGGAAGCAGGTTGTTTTGGACAGAAGTTACACCTAATGGAAGTAGGCTATTTTGGACAGTAGTTGCACCCAATGCTACCAGGTTATTTTGGACAGTATTTACAACTAACGGAAACAGGTTATTTTGGACTGTATTTACAACTAAAGGAAACAGGTTATTTTGGACAATTGTCAAAACTAATTGAAGCAGGTTATTATGGCCAGTAGTCACACCTAATGGAAGCAGGTTGTTTTGGACAGTAGTTGCACCTATTGGAAACAGGTTATTTTGGACAATTGTTAAAACTAATGGAAACATGTTATTTTGGACAGTCGGTACACCTAATGCTACCAGGTTATTTTGGACAGTATTTACAACTAACGGAAACAGGTTATTTTGGAATATTGTCAAACCTGATGGAAACAGGTTCTTTTGGACAGTAGTTACACGTAATTGAAACAGGTTATTTTGGACAGTAGTTACACCTAATGGAAGCAGGCTATTTTGGATAGTAGTTGCACCTAATGGAAACATGTTATTTTGGACAATTGCTACACCTAACGCTATCAGGATATTTTGAACAGTATTTACAACTAACAGAAACAGGTTATTTTGAACAAACCTGATGGAAACAGGTTATTTTGGACAGTAGTTACACGTAATTGAAACAGGTTATTTTGGACAGTACTTACACCTAATGGAAGCAGGCTATTTTGGATAGTAGTTGCACCTAATGGAAACATGTTATTTTGGACAATTGCTACACCTAACGCTATCAGGATATTTTGAACAGTATTTACAACTAACAGAAACAGGTTATTTTGAACAATTTTCAAACCTGATGGAAACAGGTTATTTTGGACAGTAGTTTAACGTGATTGAAACAGGTTATTTTGGAAAGTATTTACCCCTAATAGAAAAAGGTTATTTTGGACAGTATTTACAACTAACGGAAACACGTTATGTTGGACAGTAGTAATACCTATTGGAAGCTGGTTATTTTGGCCAGTAGTCACACCTAATGGAAGCAGGTTGTTTTGGACAGTAGTTACACCTAATGGAAGCAGGCTATTTTGGACAGTAGTTGCACCTAAAGGAAACAGGTTATTTTGGACAATTGTTAAACCTAATGGAAACATGTTATTTTGGACAGAAGGTACACCTAATGCTACCAGGTTATTATGGACAGTATTTACACCTAATGGAAACAGATTATTTTGGACTGTATTTACACCTAACGGAAACAGGTTATTTTGGACAGTAATTACGCCTAATGGAAACAGGTTATTATGGACAGTATTTACACCTAATGGAAACAGATTATTTTGGACTGTATTTACAACTAATGGAAACAGGTTATTTTGGACAGTATTTACACCAAATAGAAACAGGTTATAATGGACAGTATTTACACCTAATGGAAACAGGTTATTTTGGACAGTATTTAAAACTAACGGAAACAGGTTATTTTGTACAATTGTCAAACCTAATTGAAGCAGGTTATTTTGGACAGTAGACACACCTGATGGAAGCAAGTTGTTTTGGATGGTGGTTACACCTAATGGAAACATGTTATTTTGGCTAGCAGTTACACCTAATGGAAACAGGTTTTTCCGATTATTGTTACACCTAATGGAAGAAGGTTGTTTTGGACAGTAGGTACACCTAATGGAAGCAGGCTATTTTGGACAGTAGGTACACCTAATGCTACCAGGTTATTTTGGACAGTAGTTACACCAAATGGAAGCTGGTTATTTTGGCCAGTAGTCACACCTAATGGAAGCAGGTTGTTTTGGACAGAAGTTACACCTAATGGAAGCAGGTTGTTTTGGACAGAAGTTACACCTAATGGAAGTAGGCTATTTTGGACAGTAGTTGCACCTAATGCTACCAGGTTATTTTGGACAGTATTTACAACTAACGGAAACAGGTTATTTTGGACTGTATTTACAACTAAAGGAAACAGGTTATTTTGGACAATTGTCAAAACTAATTGAAGCAGGTTATTATGGCCAGTAGTCACACCTAATGGAAGCAGGTTGTTTTGGACAGTAGTTGCACCTATTGGAAACAGGTTATTTTGGACAATTGTTACACCTAATGGAAACATGTTATTTTGGACAGTAGGTACACCTAATGCTACCAGGTTATTTTGGACAGTATTTACAACTAACGGAAACAGGTTATTTTGGAATATTGTCAAACCTGATGGAAACAGGTTATTTTGGACAGTAGTTACACGTAATTGAAACAGGTTATTTTGGACAGTAGTTACACCTAATGGAAGCAGGCTATTTTGGATAGTAGTTGCACCTAATGGAAACAGGTTTTTCAGATTATTGTTACACCTAATGGAAGAAGGTTGTTTTGGACAGTAGTTACACCTCATGGAAGCAGGCTATTTTGGACAGTAGGTACACCTAATGCTAACAGGTTATTTTGGACAGTAGTTACACCTAATGGAAGCAGGTTGTTTTGGACAGAAGTTACACCTAATGGAAGTAGGCTATTTTGGACAGTAGTTGCACCCAATGCTACCAGGTTATTTTGGACAGTATTTACAACTAACGGAAACAGGTTATTTTGGACTGTATTTACAACTAAAGGAAACAGGTTATTTTGGACAATTGTCAAAACTAATTGAAGCAGGTTATTATGGCCAGTAGTCACACCTAATGGAAGCAGGTTGTTTTGGACAGTAGTTGCACCTATTGGAAACAGGTTATTTTGGACAATTGTTAAAACTAATGGAAACATGTTATTTTGGACAGTCGGTACACCTAATGCTACCAGGTTATTTTGGACAGTATTTACAACTAACGGAAACAGGTTATTTTGGAATATTGTCAAACCTGATGGAAACAGGTTCTTTTGGACAGTAGTTACACGTAATTGAAACAGGTTATTTTGGACAGTAGTTACACCTAATGGAAGCAGGCTATTTTGGATAGTAGTTGCACCTAATGGAAACATGTTATTTTGGACAATTGCTACACCTAACGCTATCAGGATATTTTGAACAGTATTTACAACTAACAGAAACAGGTTATTTTGAACAATTTTCAAACCTGATGGAAACAGGTTATTTTGGACAGTAGTTTAACGTGATTGAAACAGGTTATTTTGGACAGTATTTACCCCTAATAGAAAAAGGTTATTTTGGACAGTATTTACAACTAACGGAAACACGTTATGTTGGACAGTAGTAATACCTATTGGAAGCTGGTTATTTTGGCCAGTAGTCACACCTAATGGAAGCAGGTTGTTTTGGACAGTAGTTACACCTAATGGAAGCAGGCTATTTTGGACAGTAGTTGCACCTAAAGGAAACAGGTTATTTTGGACAATTGTTAAACCTAATGGAAACATGTTATTTTGGACAGAAGGTACACCTAATGCTACCAGGTTATTATGGACAGTATTTACACCTAATGGAAACAGATTATTTTGGACTGTATTTACACCTAACGGAAACAGGTTATTTTGGACAGTAATTACGCCTAATGGAAACAGGTTATTATGGACAGTATTTACACCTAATGGAAACAGATTATTTTGGACTGTATTTACAACTAATGGAAACAGGTTATTTTGGACAGTATTTACACCAAATAGAAACAGGTTATAATGGACAGTATTTACACCTAATGGAAACAGGTTATTTTGGACAGTATTTAAAACTAACGGAAACAGGTTATTTTGTACAATTGTCAAACCTAATTGAAGCAGGTTATTTTGGACAGTAGACACACCTGATGGAAGCAAGTTGTTTTGGATGGTGGTTACACCTAATGGAAACATGTTATTTTGGCTAGCAGTTACACCTAATGGAAACAGGTTTTTCCGATTATTGTTACACCTAATGGAAGAAGGTTGTTTTGGACAGTAGGTACACCTAATGGAAGCAGGCTATTTTGGACAGTAGGTACACCTAATGCTACCAGGTTATTTTGGACAGTAGTTACACCAAATGGAAGCTGGTTATTTTGGCCAGTAGTCACACCTAATGGAAGCAGGTTGTTTTGGACAGAAGTTACACCTAATGGAAGCAGGTTGTTTTGGACAGAAGTTACACCTAATGGAAGTAGGCTATTTTGGACAGTAGTTGCACCTAATGCTACCAGGTTATTTTGGACAGTATTTACAACTAACGGAAACAGGTTATTTTGGACTGTATTTACAACTAAAGGAAACAGGTTATTTTGGACAATTGTCAAAACTAATTGAAGCAGGTTATTATGGCCAGTAGTCACACCTAATGGAAGCAGGTTGTTTTGGACAGTAGTTGCACCTATTGGAAACAGGTTATTTTGGACAATTGTTACACCTAATGGAAACATGTTATTTTGGACAGTAGGTACACCTAATGCTACCAGGTTATTTTGGACAGTATTTACAACTAACGGAAACAGGTTATTTTGGAATATTGTCAAACCTGATGGAAACAGGTTATTTTGGACAGTAGTTACACGTAATTGAAACAGGTTATTTTGGACAGTAGTTACACCTAATGGAAGCAGGCTATTTTGGATAGTAGTTGCACCTAATGGAAACATGTTATTTTGGACAATTGCTACACCTAACGCTATCAGGATATTTTGAACAGTATTTACAACTAACAGAAACAGGTTATTTAGAAAAAAATTCAAACCTGATGGAAACAGGTTATTTTGGACAGTAGTTTAACGTAATTGAAACAGGTTATTTTGGACAGTATTTACCCCTAATAGAAAAAGGTTATTTTGGACAGTATTTACAACTAACGGAAGAAGGCTATTTTGGACAGTAGTTGCACCTAAAGGAAACAGGTTATTTTGGACAATTGTTAAACCTAATGGAAACATGTTATTTTGGACAGAAGGTACACCTAATGCTACCAGGTTATTATGGACTGTATTTACACCTAACGGAAACAGGTTATTTTGGACAGTAATTACGCCTAATGGAAACAGGTTATTATGGGCAGTATTTACACCTAATGGAAACAGATAATTTTGGACTGTATTTACAACTAATGGAAACAGGTTATTTTTGACAGTATTTACACCAAATAGAAACATGTTATAATGGACAGTATTTACACCTAATGGAAACAGGTTATTTTGGACAGTATTTAAAACTAACGGAAACAGGTTATTTTGTACAATTGTCAAACCTAATTGAAGCAGGTTATTTTGGACAGTAGACACACCTGATGGAAGCAAGTTGTTTTGGATGGTGGTTACACCTAATGGAAACATGTTATTTTGGCTAGCAGTTACACCTAATGGAAACAGGTTTTTCAGATTATTGTTACACCTAATGGAAGAAGGTTGTTTTGGACAGTAGTTACACCTCATGGAAGCAGGCTATTTTGGACAGTAGGTACACCTAATGCTAACAGGTTATTTTGGACAGTAGTTACACCTAATGGAAGCAGGTTGTTTTGGACAGAAGTTACACCTAATGGAAGTAGGCTATTTTGGACAGTAGTTGCACCCAATGCTACCAGGTTATTTTGGACAGTATTTACAACTAACGGAAACAGGTTATTTTGGACTGTATTTACAACTAAAGGAAACAGGTTATTTTGGACAATTGTCAAAACTAATTGAAGCAGGTTATTATGGCCAGTAGTCACACCTAATGGAAGCAGGTTGTTTTGGACAGTAGTTGCACCTATTGGAAACAGGTTATTTTGGACAATTGTTAAAACTAATGGAAACATGTTATTTTGGACAGTCGGTACACCTAATGCTACCAGGTTATTTTGGACAGTATTTACAACTAACGGAAACAGGTTATTTTGGAATATTGTCAAACCTGATGGAAACAGGTTCTTTTGGACAGTAGTTACACGTAATTGAAACAGGTTATTTTGGACAGTAGTTACACCTAATGGAAGCAGGCTATTTTGGATAGTAGTTGCACCTAATGGAAACATGTTATTTTGGACAATTGCTACACCTAACGCTATCAGGATATTTTGAACAGTATTTACAACTAACAGAAACAGGTTATTTTGAACAAACCTGATGGAAACAGGTTATTTTGGACAGTAGTTACACGTAATTGAAACAGGTTATTTTGGACAGTACTTACACCTAATGGAAGCAGGCTATTTTGGATAGTAGTTGCACCTAATGGAAACATGTTATTTTGGACAATTGCTACACCTAACGCTATCAGGATATTTTGAACAGTATTTACAACTAACAGAAACAGGTTATTTTGAACAATTTTCAAACCTGATGGAAACAGGTTATTTTGGACAGTAGTTTAACGTGATTGAAACAGGTTATTTTGGAAAGTATTTACCCCTAATAGAAAAAGGTTATTTTGGACAGTATTTACAACTAACGGAAACACGTTATGTTGGACAGTAGTAATACCTATTGGAAGCTGGTTATTTTGGCCAGTAGTCACACCTAATGGAAGCAGGTTGTTTTGGACAGTAGTTACACCTAATGGAAGCAGGCTATTTTGGACAGTAGTTGCACCTAAAGGAAACAGGTTATTTTGGACAATTGTTAAACCTAATGGAAACATGTTATTTTGGACAGAAGGTACACCTAATGCTACCAGGTTATTATGGACAGTATTTACACCTAATGGAAACAGATTATTTTGGACTGTATTTACACCTAACGGAAACAGGTTATTTTGGACAGTAATTACGCCTAATGGAAACAGGTTATTATGGACAGTATTTACACCTAATGGAAACAGATTATTTTGGACTGTATTTACAACTAATGGAAACAGGTTATTTTGGACAGTATTTACACCAAATAGAAACAGGTTATAATGGACAGTATTTACACCTAATGGAAACAGGTTATTTTGGACAGTATTTAAAACTAACGGAAACAGGTTATTTTGTACAATTGTCAAACCTAATTGAAGCAGGTTATTTTGGACAGTAGACACACCTGATGGAAGCAAGTTGTTTTGGATGGTGGTTACACCTAATGGAAACATGTTATTTTGGCTAGCAGTTACACCTAATGGAAACAGGTTTTTCCGATTATTGTTACACCTAATGGAAGAAGGTTGTTTTGGACAGTAGGTACACCTAATGGAAGCAGGCTATTTTGGACAGTAGGTACACCTAATGCTACCAGGTTATTTTGGACAGTAGTTACACCAAATGGAAGCTGGTTATTTTGGCCAGTAGTCACACCTAATGGAAGCAGGTTGTTTTGGACAGAAGTTACACCTAATGGAAGCAGGTTGTTTTGGACAGAAGTTACACCTAATGGAAGTAGGCTATTTTGGACAGTAGTTGCACCTAATGCTACCAGGTTATTTTGGACAGTATTTACAACTAACGGAAACAGGTTATTTTGGACTGTATTTACAACTAAAGGAAACAGGTTATTTTGGACAATTGTCAAAACTAATTGAAGCAGGTTATTATGGCCAGTAGTCACACCTAATGGAAGCAGGTTGTTTTGGACAGTAGTTGCACCTATTGGAAACAGGTTATTTTGGACAATTGTTACACCTAATGGAAACATGTTATTTTGGACAGTAGGTACACCTAATGCTACCAGGTTATTTTGGACAGTATTTACAACTAACGGAAACAGGTTATTTTGGAATATTGTCAAACCTGATGGAAACAGGTTATTTTGGACAGTAGTTACACGTAATTGAAACAGGTTATTTTGGACAGTAGTTACACCTAATGGAAGCAGGCTATTTTGGATAGTAGTTGCACCTAATGGAAACAGGTTTTTCAGATTATTGTTACACCTAATGGAAGAAGGTTGTTTTGGACAGTAGTTACACCTCATGGAAGCAGGCTATTTTGGACAGTAGGTACACCTAATGCTAACAGGTTATTTTGGACAGTAGTTACACCTAATGGAAGCAGGTTGTTTTGGACAGAAGTTACACCTAATGGAAGTAGGCTATTTTGGACAGTAGTTGCACCCAATGCTACCAGGTTATTTTGGACAGTATTTACAACTAACGGAAACAGGTTATTTTGGACTGTATTTACAACTAAAGGAAACAGGTTATTTTGGACAATTGTCAAAACTAATTGAAGCAGGTTATTATGGCCAGTAGTCACACCTAATGGAAGCAGGTTGTTTTGGACAGTAGTTGCACCTATTGGAAACAGGTTATTTTGGACAATTGTTAAAACTAATGGAAACATGTTATTTTGGACAGTCGGTACACCTAATGCTACCAGGTTATTTTGGACAGTATTTACAACTAACGGAAACAGGTTATTTTGGAATATTGTCAAACCTGATGGAAACAGGTTCTTTTGGACAGTAGTTACACGTAATTGAAACAGGTTATTTTGGACAGTAGTTACACCTAATGGAAGCAGGCTATTTTGGATAGTAGTTGCACCTAATGGAAACATGTTATTTTGGACAATTGCTACACCTAACGCTATCAGGATATTTTGAACAGTATTTACAACTAACAGAAACAGGTTATTTTGAACAATTTTCAAACCTGATGGAAACAGGTTATTTTGGACAGTAGTTTAACGTGATTGAAACAGGTTATTTTGGACAGTATTTACCCCTAATAGAAAAAGGTTATTTTGGACAGTATTTACAACTAACGGAAACACGTTATGTTGGACAGTAGTAATACCTATTGGAAGCTGGTTATTTTGGCCAGTAGTCACACCTAATGGAAGCAGGTTGTTTTGGACAGTAGTTACACCTAATGGAAGCAGGCTATTTTGGACAGTAGTTGCACCTAAAGGAAACAGGTTATTTTGGACAATTGTTAAACCTAATGGAAACATGTTATTTTGGACAGAAGGTACACCTAATGCTACCAGGTTATTATGGACAGTATTTACACCTAATGGAAACAGATTATTTTGGACTGTATTTACACCTAACGGAAACAGGTTATTTTGGACAGTAATTACGCCTAATGGAAACAGGTTATTATGGACAGTATTTACACCTAATGGAAACAGATTATTTTGGACTGTATTTACAACTAATGGAAACAGGTTATTTTGGACAGTATTTACACCAAATAGAAACAGGTTATAATGGACAGTATTTACACCTAATGGAAACAGGTTATTTTGGACAGTATTTAAAACTAACGGAAACAGGTTATTTTGTACAATTGTCAAACCTAATTGAAGCAGGTTATTTTGGACAGTAGACACACCTGATGGAAGCAAGTTGTTTTGGATGGTGGTTACACCTAATGGAAACATGTTATTTTGGCTAGCAGTTACACCTAATGGAAACAGGTTTTTCCGATTATTGTTACACCTAATGGAAGAAGGTTGTTTTGGACAGTAGGTACACCTAATGGAAGCAGGCTATTTTGGACAGTAGGTACACCTAATGCTACCAGGTTATTTTGGACAGTAGTTACACCAAATGGAAGCTGGTTATTTTGGCCAGTAGTCACACCTAATGGAAGCAGGTTGTTTTGGACAGAAGTTACACCTAATGGAAGCAGGTTGTTTTGGACAGAAGTTACACCTAATGGAAGTAGGCTATTTTGGACAGTAGTTGCACCTAATGCTACCAGGTTATTTTGGACAGTATTTACAACTAACGGAAACAGGTTATTTTGGACTGTATTTACAACTAAAGGAAACAGGTTATTTTGGACAATTGTCAAAACTAATTGAAGCAGGTTATTATGGCCAGTAGTCACACCTAATGGAAGCAGGTTGTTTTGGACAGTAGTTGCACCTATTGGAAACAGGTTATTTTGGACAATTGTTACACCTAATGGAAACATGTTATTTTGGACAGTAGGTACACCTAATGCTACCAGGTTATTTTGGACAGTATTTACAACTAACGGAAACAGGTTATTTTGGAATATTGTCAAACCTGATGGAAACAGGTTATTTTGGACAGTAGTTACACGTAATTGAAACAGGTTATTTTGGACAGTAGTTACACCTAATGGAAGCAGGCTATTTTGGATAGTAGTTGCACCTAATGGAAACATGTTATTTTGGACAATTGCTACACCTAACGCTATCAGGATATTTTGAACAGTATTTACAACTAACAGAAACAGGTTATTTAGAAAAAAATTCAAACCTGATGGAAACAGGTTATTTTGGACAGTAATTTAACGTAATTGAAACAGGTTATTTTGGACAGTATTTACCCCTAATAGAAAAAGGTTATTTTGGACAGTATTTACAACTAACGGAAGAAGGCTATTTTGGACAGTAGTTGCACCTAAAGGAAACAGGTTATTTTGGACAATTGTTAAACCTAATGGAAACATGTTATTTTGGACAGAAGGTACACCTAATGCTACCAGGTTATTATGGACTGTATTTACACCTAACGGAAACAGGTTATTTTGGACAGTAATTACGCCTAATGGAAACAGGTTATTATGGGCAGTATTTACACCTAATGGAAACAGATAATTTTGGACTGTATTTACAACTAATGGAAACAGGTTATTTTGGACAGTATTTACACCAAATAGAAACAGGTTATAATGGACAGTATTTACACCTAATGGAAACAGGTTATTTTGGACAGTATTTAAAACTAACGGAAACAGGTTATTTTGTACAATTGTCAAACCTAATTGAAGCAGGTTATTTTGGACAGTAGACACACCTGATGGAAGCAAGTTGTTTTGGATGGTGGTTACACCTAATGGAAACATGTTATTTTGGCTAGCAGTTACACCTAATGGAAACAGGTTTTTCAGATTATTGTTACACCTAATGGAAGAAGGTTGTTTTGGACAGTAGTTACACCTCATGGAAGCAGGCTATTTTGGACAGTAGGTACACCTAATGCTAACAGGTTATTTTGGACAGTAGTTACACCTAATGGAAGCAGGTTGTTTTGGACAGAAGTTACACCTAATGGAAGTAGGCTATTTTGGACAGTAGTTGCACCCAATGCTACCAGGTTATTTTGGACAGTATTTACAACTAACGGAAACAGGTTATTTTGGACTGTATTTACAACTAAAGGAAACAGGTTATTTTGGACAATTGTCAAAACTAATTGAAGCAGGTTATTATGGCCAGTAGTCACACCTAATGGAAGCAGGTTGTTTTGGACAGTAGTTGCACCTATTGGAAACAAGTTATTTTGGACAATTGTTAAAACTAATGGAAACATGTTATTTTGGACAGTCGGTACACCTAATGCTACCAGGTTATTTTGGACAGTATTTACAACTAACGGAAACAGGTTATTTTGGAATATTGTCAAACCTGATGGAAACAGGTTCTTTTGGACAGTAGTTACACGTAATTGAAACAGGTTATTTTGGACAGTAGTTACACCTAATGGAAGCAGGCTATTTTGGATAGTAGTTGCACCTAATGGAAACATGTTATTTTGGACAATTGCTACACCTAACGCTATCAGGATATTTTGAACAGTATTTACAACTAACAGAAACAGGTTATTTTGAACAAACCTGATGGAAACAGGTTATTTTGGACAGTAGTTACACGTAATTGAAACAGGTTATTTTGGACAGTACTTACACCTAATGGAAGCAGGCTATTTTGGATAGTAGTTGCACCTAATGGAAACATGTTATTTTGGACAATTGCTACACCTAACGCTATCAGGATATTTTGAAC
This sequence comes from Salvelinus fontinalis, assembly GCF_029448725.1. NCBI lineage: Eukaryota > Metazoa > Chordata > Actinopteri > Salmoniformes > Salmonidae > Salvelinus > Salvelinus fontinalis. The sequence goes on from NC_074690.1 coordinate 39,352,768, forward strand.
AGTATTTACAACTAACAGAAACAGGTTATTTTGAACAATTTTCAAACCTGATGGAAACAGGTTATTTTGGACAGTAGTTTAACGTGATTGAAACAGGTTATTTTGGAAAGTATTTACCCCTAATAGAAAAAGGTTATTTTGGACAGTATTTACAACTAACGGAAACACGTTATGTTGGACAGTAGTAATACCTATTGGAAGCTGGTTATTTTGGCCAGTAGTCACACCTAATGGAAGCAGGTTGTTTTGGACAGTAGTTACACCTAATGGAAGCAGGCTATTTTGGACAGTAGTTGCACCTAAAGGAAACAGGTTATTTTGGACAATTGTTAAACCTAATGGAAACATGTTATTTTGGACAGAAGGTACACCTAATGCTACCAGGTTATTATGGACAGTATTTACACCTAATGGAAACAGATTATTTTGGACTGTATTTACACCTAACGGAAACAGGTTATTTTGGACAGTAATTACGCCTAATGGAAACAGGTTATTATGGACAGTATTTACACCAAATAGAAACAGGTTATAATGGACAGTATTTACACCTAATGGAAACAGGTTATTTTGGACAGTATTTAAAACTAACGGAAACAGGTTATTTTGTACAATTGTCAAACCTAATTGAAGCAGGTTATTTTGGACAGTAGACACACCTGATGGAAGCAAGTTGTTTTGGATGGTGGTTACACCTAATGGAAACATGTTATTTTGGCTAGCAGTTACACCTAATGGAAACAGGTTTTTCCGATTATTGTTACACCTAATGGAAGAAGGTTGTTTTGGACAGTAGGTACACCTAATGGAAGCAGGCTATTTTGGACAGTAGGTACACCTAATGCTACCAGGTTATTTTGGACAGTAGTTACACCAAATGGAAGCTGGTTATTTTGGCCAGTAGTCACACCTAATGGAAGCAGGTTGTTTTGGACAGAAGTTACACCTAATGGAAGCAGGTTGTTTTGGACAGAAGTTACACCTAATGGAAGTAGGCTATTTTGGACAGTAGTTGCACCTGTAACAGTCCTGACCTGATTTATGTTAGTTTTTATGTGTTTTTGGTCAGGGCATGTGTTTTGGGTGGGCAGTCTATGTTACCTGTTTCTATGTTGGTTTCGGTTTGCCTGGTATGGCTCTTGATTAGAGGCAGGTGGTTTGCATTTTCCTCTAATCAAGAGTCATATTTAGGTAGGGCATTATCACTGTGTGTTTGTGGGTGATTGTCTCCTGTCTCCTGTGATGTTTTCGTGTTGTCGATGTATATTCACTTTCGGAGCTGTTTGGCTGTTCGTGTGTTTCGATGTAACGTTCCTGTCCGTGAGTTTACGTTTGTGATGTGAGTTTATGTTCAGGTTCCGTTTTACGTCGTTTTGTTATTTTGTAAATTTTGAAAGTATTTTGTTTTTGTTTCGTGTTACCATCTTCATCGTTAATTAATAAAGATGGCATATTTCCCTGAACCCGCATTTTGGTCAGAAGATCCTTCTCTCCTCACCTCATCTGAGGAGGAGGAGAGCGACAGCTCTAACAGAATCACCCACCAACAAACAGTGACCAAGCGGTATGGGAATGCTCGACGGAGCAATAAGAACTTCTGGACTTGGGAGGAGATCTTGGACGGTAGAGGACCTTGGGCTCAACCAGGGGAATATCGCCGTCCAAAGGAGGAATTGGAAGCAGCGAAGGCTGAGCGGCGCTGGTATGAGGAGGCAGCGAGACGACGCGGTTGGGAGCCGGTGAGTCAGACCAAAAAATTTATTGGGGGGGGGCACACGAGGAGTGTGGCAAAGCCGGGTAAGATACCCGAGCAAACTCCCCGTGCTTACCGTGGAGGTAGAAGGCGTCGTATTGGTAAGACACCGTGTTATGCGGTAGAGCGCACGGTGTCCCCAGTACGCGTGCTTAGCCCAGTGCGGGCTATTCCACCTTGCCGCACTGGGAGGGCTAGGTTGGGCATCGAGCCGGGTGCCATGAAGCCGGCCCAACGTAGCTGGTCTCCAGTACGTCTCCTCGGGCCGGTGTACATGGCACCAGCCTTACAGGTGGTGTCCCCGGTTCGCCTGCATAGCCCAGTGCGGGCTATTCCACCTCGCCGCACTGGCAGGGCTACGGGGTTCATTCAACCTGGTGGGGTTGGGGAGGCTCGGTGCTCAAGAGCACGTGTCCTCCTTCACGGTCCGGTATATCCGGTGCCACCTCCATGTACCAGTCCTCCGGTGGCAGCCCCCCGTACCAGGCTGTCTCTCCGGGTTCTCTCTCCTGCTGTTTCCTCCTCTCCAGCGCAGCCGGTGCCTAGACCACGCACCAGGCTGTCTCTCCTTCTCCTCCCTACAGAGCTATCTGTCTCCCCAGCGCCATCTGAGCCATCCGTCTCCCCAGCGCCATCTGAGCCATCCGTCTCCCCAGCGCCATCTGAGCCATCCGTCTCTCCAGCGCCATCTGAGCCATCCGTCTCCCCAGCGCCGTCTGAGCCATCCGTCTGCCATGAGCCTGCAAAGCCGCCCGTCTGCCATGAGCCTGCAAAGCCGCCCGTCTGCCATGAGCCTACAGAGCCATCCGCCAGACAGGAGCCGCTAGAGCCGTCAGCCAGACAGGAGCCGCTAGAGCCGTCAGCCAGACAGGATCTGCCAGAGCCGCCAACCAGACAGGATCTGCCAGAGCCGCCAACCAGACAGGATCTGCCAGAGCCGCCAACCAGACAGGATCTGCCAGAGCCGCCAACCAGACAGGATCTGCCAGAGCCGCCAACCAGACAGGATCTGCCAGAGCCGCCAACTAGACAGGATCTGCCAGAGCCGCCAGCGAGCCATGAGCAGCCAGAGCCGTCAGTGAGCCATGAGCAGCCAGAGCCGTCAAAGAGCCATGAGCAGCCAGAGCCGTTAGTGAGCCATGAGCAGCCAGAGCCGTCAGAGAGCCATGAGCAGCCAGAGCCGTCAGAGCGCCATGAGCGTCGAGAGCCGTCAGCCTGCCATGAGCGTCAAGAGCCGTCAGCCTGCCATGAGCGTCGAGAGCCGTCAGCCTGCCATGAGCGTCAAGAGCCGTCAGCCTGCCATGAGCGTAGAGAGCCGTCAGCCAGCATGGACCTGCCAGAGCCGTCCAAACAGGACCTGCCAGAGTCCTTCAGCCGGGATCTGCCCCTTGTCCCGGTGTTGCCCCTTGTCCCGGTGCTGCCCCTTATCCCGGTGCTGCCCCTTGTCCCGGTGCTGCCCCTTGTCCCGGTGCTGCCCCTTGTCCCGGTGCTGCCCCTTGTCCCGGTGCTGCCCCTTGTCCTGGTGCTGCCCCTTGTTCTGGTGTTGGCCGTTTATTTAGGGGAAAGTGGTTTTAGGGTGGTCATTAGAAGGGGTAGACAGAAGAGGGGAGTGACTAAGGTGGTAAGGGGACAGCGTCCTGATCCGGAACCACCACCGTGGTCAACTGCCCACCCGGACCCTCCCCTGGACTTTGTGCTTGTGCACCCGGCGTGCGCATCTTGAGGGGGGGGTACTGTAACAGTCCTGACCTGATTTATGTTAGTTTTTATGTGTTTTTGGTCAGGGCATGTGTTTTGGGTGGGCAGTCTATGTTACCTGTTTCTATGTTGGTTTCGGTTTGCCTGGTATGGCTCTTGATTAGAGGCAGGTGGTTTGCATTTTCCTCTAATCAAGAGTCATATTTAGGTAGGGCATTATCACTGTGTGTTTGTGGGTGATTGTCTCCTGTCTCCTGTGATGTTTTCGTGTTGTCGATGTATATTCACTTTCGGAGCTGTTTGGCTGTTCGTGTGTTTCGATGTAACGTTCCTGTCCGTGAGTTTACGTTTGTGATGTGAGTTTATGTTCAGGTTCCGTTTTACGTCGTTTTGTTATTTTGTAAATTTTGAAAGTATTTTGTTTTTGTTTCGTGTTACCATCTTCATCGTTAATTAATAAAGATGGCATATTTCCCTGAACCCGCATTTTGGTCAGAAGATCCTTCTCTCCTCACCTCATCTGAGGAGGAGGAGAGCGACAGCTCTAACAGCACCTAATGCTACCAGGTTATTTTGGACAGTATTTACAACTAACGGAAACAGGTTATTTTGGACTGTATTTACAACTAAAGGAAACAGGTTATTTTGGACAATTGTCAAAACTAATTGAAGCAGGTTATTATGGCCAGTAGTCACACCTAATGGAAGCAGGTTGTTTTGGACAGTAGTTGCACCTATTGGAAACAGGTTATTTTGGACAATTGTTACACCTAATGGAAACATGTTATTTTGGACAGTAGGTACACCTAATGCTACCAGGTTATTTTGGACAGTATTTACAACTAACGGAAACAGGTTATTTTGGAATATTGTCAAACCTGATGGAAACAGGTTATTTTGGACAGTAGTTACACGTAATTGAAACAGGTTATTTTGGACAGTAGTTACACCTAATGGAAGCAGGCTATTTTGGATAGTAGTTGCACCTAATGGAAACATGTTATTTTGGACAATTGCTACACCTAACGCTATCAGGATATTTTGAACAGTATTTACAACTAACAGAAACAGGTTATTTTGAAAAAAATTCAAACCTGATGGAAACAGGTTATTTTGGACAGTAGTTTAACGTAATTGAAACAGGTTATTTTGGACAGTATTTACCCCTAATAGAAAAAGGTTATTTTGGACAGTATTTACAACTAGCGGAAACACGTTATGTTGGACAGTAGTAATACCTAATGGAAGCTGGTTATTTTGGCCAGTAGTCACACCTAATGGAAGCAGGTTGTTTTGGACAGTAGTTACACCTAATGGAAGAAGGCTATTTTGGACAGTAGTTGCACCTAAAGGAAACAGGTTATTTTGGACAATTGTTAAACCTAATGGAAACATGTTATTTTGGACAGAAGGTACACCTAATGCTACCAGGTTATTATGGACAGTATTTACACCTAATGGAAACAGATTATTTTGGACTGTATTTACACCTAACGGAAACAGGTTATTTTGGACAGTATTTACGCCTAATGGAAACAGGTTATTATGGACAGTATTTACACCTAATGGAAACAGATTATTTTGGACTCTATTTACAACTAATGGAAACAGGTTATTTTGGACAGTATTTACACCAAATAGAAACAGGTTATAATGGACAGTATTTACACCTAATGGAAACAGGTTATTTTGGACAGTATTTAAAACTAACGGAAACAGGTTATTTTGTACAATTGTCAAACCTAATTGAAGCAGGTTATTTTGGACAGTAGACACACCTGATGGAAGCAAGTTGTTTTGGATGGTGGTTACACCTAATGGAAACATGTTATTTTGGCTAGCAGTTACACCTAATGGAAACAGGTTTTTCAGATTATTGTTACACCTAATGGAAGAAGGTTGTTTTGGACAGTAGTTACACCTAATGGAAGCAGGCTATTTTGGACAGTAGGTACACCTAATGCTACCAGGTTATTTTGGACAGTAGTTACACCAAATGGAAGCTGGTTATTTTGGCCAGTAGTCACACCTAATGGAAGCAGGTTGTTTTGGACAGAAGTTACACCTAATGGAAGTAGGCTATTTTGGACAGTAGTTGCACCTAATGCTACCAGGTTATTTTGGACAGTATTTACAACTAACGGAAACAGGTTATTTTGGACTGTATTTACAACTAAAGGAAACAGGTTATTTTGGACAATTGTCAAAACTAATTGAAGCAGGTTATTATGGACAGTAGTCACACTTAATGGAAGCAAGTTGTTTTGGACGGTAGTTACCCCTAATGGAAACAGGTTATTATGAACAGTAGATACACATTATTTTGTCTAGAAGTTACACCTAATGGAAACAGGTTTTTCGGACAATTGTTACACCTAATGGAAGCTGGTTGTTTTGGACAGTAGTTACACCGAATGGAAGCAGGCTCTTTTGGACAGTAGGTACACCTAATGGAAGCTGGTCATTTTGGCCAGTAGTCACACCTAATGGAAGCAGGTTGTTTTGGACAATTGTTACACCTAATGGAAGCAGGTTATTTTGGACAGTAGGTACACCTAATGCTACCAGGTTATTTTGGACAGTATTTACAACTAACGGAAACAGGTTATTTTGGACAGTAGTTACACGTAATTGAAACAGGTTATTTTGGACAGTAGTTACACCTATTGGAAACATGTTCTTATGGACAGTATTTACTCCTAAAGGAAACAGGTTATTTTGGACAGTTGTCAAAACTAATGGAAACAGGTTATTTTTGACAGTAGTCACACCGAATGGAAACATGTTATTTTGGACGAATGGAAACATGTTATTTTGGACAGTAGGTACACCTAATGGAAACAGGTTATTTTGGACAGTATTTACAACTAATGGAAACAGGTTATTTTGGGCAGCAATTACACCTAATGGAAACAGGTTATTTTGGACAGTATTTACAGCAAATAGAAACAGGTTATTTTGGACAGTATTTACACCTAATGGAAACAGGTTATTTTGGACAGTATTTAAAACTATTGGAAACAGGTTATTTTGGACAATTGTCAACCCTAATTGAAGCAGGTTATTTTGGACAGTAGACACACCTGATGGAAGCAAGTTGTTTTGGACAGTGGTTACACCTAACGGAAACAGGTGATTTTGAACAGTAGATACACTTAATGGAAACATGTTATTTTGGCTAGCAGTTACACCTAATGGAAACAGGTTTTTCAGATTATTGTTACACCTAATGGAAGCAGGTTGTATTGGACAGTAGTTACACCTAATGCTACCAGGTTATTTTGGACAGTAGTTACACCAAATGGAAGCTGGTTATTTTGGCCAGTAGTCACACCTAATGGAAGCAGGTTGTTTTGGACAGAAGTTACACCTAATGGAAGTAGGCTATTTTGGACAGTAGTTGCACCTAATGCTACCAGGTTATTTGGACAGTATTTACAACTAACGGAAACCGGTTATTTTGGACAATTGTTACACTTTTTGGAAACATGTTATTTTGGACAGTAGGTACACCTAATGCTACCAGGTTATTTTGGACAGTATTTACAACTAACGGAAACAGGTTATTTTGGACAATTGTCAAACCTGATGGAAACAGGTTATTTTGGACAGTAGTTACACGTAATTGAAACAGGTTATTTTGGACAGTAGTTACTCCCAATGGAAACAGGTTCTTTAGGACAGTAGTTACACCTAATGGAACATGTTATTATGGACATGATTTACTCCTAATGGATACAGGTTATTTTGGACTATTGTCAAACCTATCGGAAACAGTTTATTTTGGACAGTATTTACACCTAATAGAAACAGATTATTTTGGACAGTATTTACAACTAACGGAAACAGGTTATTTTGGACAATTGTCAAACCTAATTGAAGCAGGTTATTTTGGACAGTAGTCACACCTAATGGAAGCAAGTTGTTTTGGACGGTGGTTACACCTAATGGAAACATGTTATTTTGGACAGTAGGTACACCTCATGGAAACAGGTTATTATGGACAGTTTTTACACCTAATGAAAACAGGTTATTTTGGACAGTATTTACAACTAATGGAAACAGGTTATTTTGGGAAGTAATTACACCTAATGGAAGCAGGTTGTTTTAAATAGTATTTACACCAAATAGAAACAGGTTATTTTGGACAGTATTTACACCTCATGGAAACAGAATATTTTGGACAATTGTCAAATCTAATTGAAGCAGGTTATTTTGGACAGTAGTTGCACATAATGGCAACAGGTTATTTTGGACAATTGTCAAACCTAATTGAAGCAGGTTATTTTGGACAGTAGTCACACCTATTGGAAGCAAGTTGATTTGGACGGTAGTTACAACTAATGGAAACAGGTTACTTTGAACACTAGGTACACCTAATGGAAGCTGGTTATTTTGGACATTTGTCACACCTAATGGAAGCAGGTTGTTTTGGCCAGTATTTACAACTAATGGAAGCTGGTTATTTTGGCCAGTAGTTACACCCAATGGAAGCAGGCTATTTTGGACAGTTGTTGCACGTAATGGAAACATGTTATTTTGGACAGTAGGTACACCTAATGCTACCAGGTTATTTTGGACAGTAGTTCCACCTAATGGAAGCTGGTTGTTTTGGACAGGAGTCACACCTAATGGAAGCAGGTTGTTTTGGACAATTGTCAAATCAAATTGAAGCAGGTTATTTTGGACAGTAGTTACACCTAATGGAAGAAAGTTGTTTTGGACGGTAGTTACACCTAATGGAAACAGGTTGTTTTGGACACTTGTTACACCTAATGGAAGCAGGTTATTTGGGAGAGTAGTTCCACCTAATGGAAGCTGGTTATTTTGGCCAGTAGTCACACCTAATGCCACCAAGTTAATTTAGACAGTATTTACAACTAACGGAAACAGGTTATTTTGACCAATTGTCAAACCTGATGGAAACAGGTTATTTTGGACAGTATTTACACGTAATTGAAACAGGTGATTTTGGACAGTAGTTACACCTAATGGAAACAGGTTCTTTAGGACAGTAGTTACACCTAATGGAAATCTGTCATTTCGGGCAGTAGTTGCACCTAATGGAAACACGTTATTTTGTATGGTAGTTACACCTATTGGAAACAGGGTATTTGTATATGAAATTATTAATACATATCTACTTAATTTAATTGTTGTATTGAAACACTATTGAGAAAAAAGTATTAGAAAGTATTATGTCAGATTGACAAAATGTATTCAGGTAATCACGTTTCAGTTGAATTTGAACAAGTACCTCCCAAATGAATCAATTGTGTCAGCTCTAGCTCCTTTTCAGTTGCATTTGTCATAACTACTAAATGAAATAAAAAACACCAATATATTACAAAGTTTAATTTCCAATTAACAATGGTACAGTAAAGAGATCAGTAGGGAGCTTTGTGCTCCCATCTACTTCTTACTCAACCATGAAGTGCATTGCCAGTTCCTGAGCCTGCGGTCTGTCAATTGAACTAACCTACAGACCAGTTTAACCACACTGACATAACCAGTTACGGTTACATAAACTTTTAACATGTGGTTGTTAATCTACCTTAGTTGAACGCACTGACTGAAGTCGCTCTCGATAAAAGCGTCTGCCAAATTTCCAAAATGTAAATGTACAAATGTACAGTTGTGGAAAGCATGCTGACGATTAATCTAATGAGCTCTGCCCCCTAAAAAGACAAACTCTTTGACCAAACAAAATTTGCTCAGTTAATTTCTACGTGAATGAATCTGGTGCACATCAAATTCCACCGAGTTAAATCAGTAAATTCTACAAGAAACAATTACATTCCGCCATAAAACATGAATTGTTCGTGTAATGTTAACAAAATATGATAGAGCAAATCCTAAAGGCAGCCAAAAATGTTTGTGTAGAGGAGACATTATGGAAGGGAAAGGGGATAACTAGTTATCTGAACAACTGAATTGATTCTACCAAAATGTGTCTCCGCATTTAGGCCAACTCATTCGAATCAGACTGGGGTTAATGATGGATGAGAGACATTTAACGGGCTCTGGATAGGCTAGTCTATTTTTTTTACTAAAGTCCGTGTATATTAATAGCCCATTGATTTTAGATTAAAAAACTATAAAAGACTACCATCAGAAAAGGTCATTATGGAAGGATTTAAACATTTATTTTCACGTCATACAGTTTTAAGTAAATTATATCAAAATCGGATGTTAAAATGTTTTGCAATATCGAACAGATAAGAGCCTCAATATCGAACAGACAAGGCTCTCTCAAACAGAACCCTTTTTCTGTTTCAGAGCTTCAGAGATCCTTTCATTTAAATGTACTCCCCTAATCTTGGATGGCAGATTGGCACTGATTATTTGACAAGATCAGCAGCCTCGACAACTGCTGGTTGGTTCTCGTTAATCTTCCCTCTCATCCACAGGACGCGTCTCTTTACTGAAAGGAGCTGACGACTGTAACGGCCTGTAAATCCAACACTGACATAGGCCAACATCTAACAACTCAGCACAATTTTCTGAAGACTGTTGTCACAGAGGGATTTTTCAGTTTTCTCCTCCCCACATTTTTTTTTTATTTCAACCCCGAGCACAAAGCGATTCCTTATCAGCCCAAAGGGGATATTATAGAAACGAGGGTAAATTATTGGGCCTGGTGCATAATGAACAGACATTTGAAAATGACTCATAAGGCCAAAGCAATGTCCTCTATAAAATGAATCAGTCAGTTTATTGAATAAACATGTTTCCTCGTACATTGCGGTAAATTATTTCGTTATTAAGGTTATTTGCAAGGTTGTAAGGGAGGTTAAATTGTGTTAATTTTATCCGACAGGGGGCGTCCTCATTACGGGGCAGGTTACCTAATTATTTGGGCCCTCGGTACGAATTATAGTTCTGCATCGTAACTCTCGAGCTAAAACCCATTTATTCTTAGGCTAATGACATCCTCTTCTTTGTTTTTGGATTGAACCAATGGTAGGACAATGTATACTTTTGCAATTAAATGTTAACTTGACATTATCAAAACCCTGCCACCAAAAGATGTTGGACTGAAATCAATGAAAGTAGGAAGGATTTCTAAAAGCAAATATATTTTTCTCAATGTGTGATGACGTCAAACCAATCCTAGATGTAATCGAAAAACGATTAAATATACAGTGTCCAGGGAAAAAAGGTCCTCTAAGATTCCTGTTGGAAAAATACTGGATTCAATCGTTTCACCTTGTTTTAGGTGGATTGGCTAACATAACAGAGGCTTTATGGAACCTCCCAGATTTACCAAACTCACGCCCTCCCACGTCATCTCATCGACGTCATCACATCTCATTTTATAAGGTATATAAAAAAATACGTTTTGCATAAAGGGACCCAAATCCATACCACCTCCAAACGGAAAGGCGAGGAAAGTAATGTTTAAAAAAATAATAAGTCGTTGATAAAATAAAATACAAAACTGGAATTAGAACATTTATTATTTCGTCTATAGCCCTAGTTTATGCACACACCATGTTGGCAGCTAATTCTGCATTAAAAACCTAGTGGGACAGCTCTATCTCGACAAATATTCAATGTTTAGGCATCTTCTACATTTCTGAGGCGAATTGTTACTTGCTGTAGTGTAGGCCTGTATCCTATCCTTTGCCAACTGCAGAGATATGGATAGGAAGGGACATGGGGTGCCTCGCGGGGTCGGGGCGGGAACCCCGGCGCGCCGTGCTTGGCCTAAAGCTAATTGCCAACTGACCTTTAGGAGATGAGAACGTGGAGTGACAGTCAGCGACGGCCTTGCCCTAATATTAGCATATTATAGCATCATTATGCTGGGTATGGAGACGGGCCTATGAGGCTTCATATGCCTACAAAGTCAAATGACAACGTTTCGCGTAGGCTATTGCAGTGAATCAAATTAGATTGCCGTTGTTGATGGTTCATAGGTCTAAAACTTACCACATATCTTCATCCCCAGTTTCCGCGTGCATCCTTGCATCCACGCGTCATAGTCTAAAACAGAATGTTTGGGGAGAATGTTTGAAAATTCGATTCTGGAATAATGAATGGTGTGATTTGGGTGACAGTGGATTCGTTTTCATAAAGCGTATGGTGGCAGTGTATGGCACAACGGAGTGAAGAAGCACGAAGCAGACTATCATGCAGAAGAAGCAGTAGCCTCTACAGCTCACGCCACCCCTTCTCAAACCCCATTGGCAGGAAACAAAGCAGCGCTGACCTTAGATCTGTGCGGTTATTAGCCTATTCCTGAACATTCGAATTGTTCCGAATCCACACAGTCCAAACAAAATGGGCCATTAGAGGCCCACACTGTCACGCACCCGGCAAAGGGGACGTTTTAAACAAACACCCGTGAAATTAGCTCGCGAAGGAGAGCAGAAATTAATTGGGTGAAACACAGTATTTTGACTGGCGCGAGATGGTGATGTCTGGCTGGCCGTTTGGACACACACACGCGCACGCACACACCAGGCAGTATAGGGAGAACTACTGCAGCATAGGGAAAACAACCTATAGGCTACGTATTTTGGTATTGCATGAACATACAGATGGAAAATGGCATCATAGCCACACAAAAAACACAAGCACACAGAGTCAAGCAATGGGACGGCAACAAAACACATCTATATGAATATGAGCCTTATGGTGGTGATATTTGTCTAGGATTTAAGACCCGGATAGAACGTCTCGAGGTGTCACTCAGAGCGCAAGGTAAGCGCTGCCCGAGACACACTCGCACACAGGAACCACAGGCAGCCTCGGGTATGTGTGCGAGACAGAGCGTGGCAGCGAGATAATGGCAACAATCAACAGTAGCAGCAGAGAAACAGGCAGAGTATAAACAACATCACAGGCTTTTTGAAACGGTTATGCATTCTGTAAAACCTGTCAAACACATTCTTCCTCTGTCAAATAGCCTATCAAATGAAGTAAATTTTCCATATTAGGCCAATGGCTTTACTGGCAGAAATTTTAGGCTGATTAACGAGGCCTAGGCTTCCATTTTCTAAAACAAATATGACTTGGCCTAGGTCTAAAGAGAAGAGGGTTTGGGGATTTTTCTTAACTAAAATGTAACTGTCAGTGGTAGACTAAAAGGCTAATTTCAGTAATACCTACTAAATGCCCTCTTCTTTCAGTGTTCGATGGTAAAATTGGCCAACACATCCCATTGACATCCCTCCTCCGCGTACACTTCGCCAATGTCATAGAAAACGAAAGCAAGCCATCATCACGAGCAACGGAGTGCCTGCAATTATCAGCCATTTCCCTGCGTAATTGCGCTGGTAAGAGCTCTCTTAGTGATGCAGGACTACACTCTCATGCAGTGATGCAGGACCACACATTGGAAAGATTTTGAGGAGAAATTATTGAAATTATTTAAAAAATGTATCACGAATTTGAATGCTAATATTCAGAATATATATTTTGCCAATAAATAATAGCATAGGCCTACATTTAGTGTTTAGGTTATTAGGCCTATTTTGAAATCGAGAATATTTTAAACATTATTTGATAGGCCAAATTTAAAAAAGGCATAACCTAAGGAAATTCGATAGGCTTATTCCAAATAATTGTGTTTTCTATTCCAAACATAATTCCTTCCCGATGCCATGTGCTGAATACATAACGACGCTCTATGAGGCAATTACAGGATGTCCGTTTCTCAGTGCGCGCCGCTGATCCGTTAGACAGCGGCAGGCAGTTGTGATAGCTCTGTTTTTAACCGGAATGATTAACGACGTCGCCCACACGGTAAATAGCCAGAGTGAGACTCGTTTTTATCAGGCAGAGAGGGAGTGGGGTAGGGAGAGGGAGAGAGAGGAATGAGAAGAAAGAGACCTACTTGTGGATGAAGGTCGTAAATTGGCGGAGTTGGGGTCCTGGTCCCCGCCGGCGGCTGTCGGTTCAGACGTGGCCATCAGTCCTCCGTTATTCCCGTGCGCTCTGGGACTCTTATCAGATTATCAACGAAAACAACCAACCGGTTGCTGAAAACAAACGGCCCAGTGTTAAGATAGATGGCTAATATTAAACAACTAAATAACCACATTCATGTTTTAAAGTTTGTCTATTTACATAGCCTAAAATAGGCAACATTAGTTGAATTTGATCAATGAAATTGAGCTTTAAATATCCGTGCAGTGACCATAAACGAAGAGGATGATGCATCATTTGCTGTATTATCTGCCTCTTTGACGGGAATAATTTATTCTAGAACATGGCTAGCATTTGCCGATCGAAGGGAGATAAATCAGTGGTGGTCGTTTTGAGAAGATTTGTCTCGCGCCACACACGTAGGCCTACCCGGGCGCGTGGGTCCCTCTGTCAAATGCAGAAATGCATTCGGACGATAACATCGCGGGCATTCAATACTGGACCCAAATATAGTCTGCAAATCTGACAGAAATTTAAGGCTACGTTATTCTAAGCTTAGCCTATAAACACCAACGAAAAACTGTCCCTAGTGAAGTTTTTATGGGTCGTTAAAGCGAAATCATCCCCATCTCAGAGCCATCAGTCTTGGGCGCTCGAGCTAAGCGATGAGCACCAGACCGTTCAGTCTACTTAATTAGATCAAAGAGCACGAAAACAAAGGATTTTCGTGCCTTCAATATAAATCAAATAAATAGGCCTAGGTCTAATCCACAAACAAATCATCCTTAACAGACCTATTCATAATGAGGAATATGCTAAACGAAAAACCCTATCACAATGATGTGCAATGGAATTATTTGACACATTTTGACAAATAATTATTGGTTTAGTAAGATAAATATATAATTAATTGGACAGCCTACTGAAATCCGTTGGAAAATGGATTGACATAGCATATCGATTTTTAATTATGATGATCTTTGAATAACCACGGCGAAGCCAGCATCAGTCAATGTCATTGTTAATAAGGAATAGTTAGGCTAATGATGGAATCGTGCTACTCATATAGGCTATAAATAACAATAGCCTACCATTGCTCATAACATGTTAATTGTTTCTTAATTACAAACTTTTGAACGAGAGAGATATGGAAATCTGAACATTCAAGCGACAGGTCTTTTGCAAAAATATTTATGCTTTTCTAAACCAATCTCATCCTTTTTTCGACTCCAATATGAATGAGCATCGCAACAATCTAGCAGTTGTTGAGCGCTGTGCAGCATTCAAAAACATAAACTCACTGTTATATTATGGAAAAATAAATCAATATTACAATATAGGCTGTTCGGAAACGTGAGAGCGCTCGCGCTATGAGACTATAGGCTACCTTACCGTCTGCGGGCGCACAGGTTGTCGTGTCCAGAAACTATCACCAAAGAACCGAATTACAGTTCTCTATCCACCCAACGTTCTGAGACGCAAGACAGTCCAAAACCAACAACACCGGAATAGCAATGGAGCACGAAAAATTCCATCCAGTAGCGTGCGAGTGACCTTTTTTCCCCTCAAGAATGTTTCATTTTTTAAATTATTTCTGAGCGCCTGAATCGCCTATTTATCCATTTTTACGCACGCACACGTGAGTCATAGCATTACCTCCCTCTGGCACGAAATTAAGCTTCTTCACGACCACTGACGTGTCCCCTTTTCTGTGAGTGGGATACTTTATTTCAGCAGGTTTGATTGTCATGAGAAATGCATAGCTCCATTACGATCCCCAATCACGAAGTGTCACTCTTAGGAAATTTGATAGCAATCAAGTCCTCAATAGCCTACTTACTAACCTAGGTGATGTTCAACACGACCAAAAATAACAACGGAGGTTTTATTTGCGTCACTGGCACCTGTCAATCAAAGGAAAAATGTGACAAAATTGTGTTGGCCAACACTAGTAGCCTAGCAGATATGGATTTAAGATGGACTCCATTTTGCTCAGAAGGCTAGGCATATCGATGAAATGTTATCACAAAGAAATGGACAAGTGCTAGCCTATTCATTTTCTTCTGTGCTGTTGTCCAGATGTACTTTTGTGGATTGCGACGCTAGACTGATATGATGACTCTAGACACGAGGGGGCGCCTCGACTGCGTTCACAGATCTCTGTGGTCAGGCAGCGTTGATGGAATTTATTTCCAAAATGGTGAAAACCATGTAATCTCTTGCCTATGCTGTGCTGAACAACATATTGTTTGGAACATGTCCAAATAAATATCCTATACCTCCTAGCCTATATAGGCTGAATATTAAAACAAGAAAAAGATTAGCATGGTATACACACCTGAGGAAGTTTAGGGAATTGACCTATCAACCCCATTATCCCAAGAAGCAGGGCTCCAATGGGAAGTGTTCTCTCCACAGTCCACTCCCCTGCCTAATGCCCCTGCTTTCACTCTCTCTTTCGTCTTTCACCGCTCCCCTTCTTTTGGGATTTTCTCTTGCTTTCCACTTATTCTCTCTTCACCCTGTCAGAACAGACCTTTATAAACAGTGCATTTGGAAAGTATTGAGACCCCTTCCCCTTTTCCCCATTTTTCTACCTTACAGCCTTGTTCTAAAATGGATTAAATTGCACTACCGTTGAAACGTTTGGCGTCACTTAGAAATGTCCTTGTTTTTTAAAAGAAAAGCAATTTTTTGTCCATTAAAATCATATCAAATTGATCAGAAATACAGTGTAGACATTGTTAATGTTAAATATTTTTTATTTAGCCAGTTGAGAACAAGTTATCATTTACAACTGTGACCTGGCCAAGATAAAGCAAAGCAGTGCAACACAAACAACAACACATAGTTACACATGGAATAAACAAACATACAGTCAATAAAACAATAGAAAAGTCTATATACAGTGTGTGCAAATGAGGTAGGATAAGAGAGGTAAGGCAATAAATAGGACATAGTGACGAAATAATTGCAATATAGCAATATATATGACTATACAATATAAATTACTATTGTAGCTGGAAATTTCCTGATTTTTAATGGAATAGGTGTACAGAGGCCCATTATCAGCAACCATCACTCCTGTGTTCCAATGGCAAGTTGTGTTAGCTAATCCAAGTTTATAATTTTAAAAGGCTAATTGATCATTAGAGAACCCTTTTGCAATTATGTTAGCACAGCTGAAAACTGTTGTTCTGATTAAAGAAGCAATAAAACTGTCCTTCTTTAGACTAGTTGAGTATCTGGAGCATCAGCATTTGTGGGTTCGATTACAGGCTCAAAATGGCCAGAAACAAATAACTTTCTTCTGAAACTCATCAGTCTATTCTTGTTCTGAGAAATGAAGGCTATTCCATGTGAGAAATTGCCAAGAATCTGAAGATTTCATACAACGCTGTGTACTACTCCCTTCACAGAACAGAGCAAACTGTCTCTAACCAGAATAGAAAGAGAAGTGGGAGGCCCCGGTGCACAATGGAACAAGAGGACAAGTACATTAGAGTGTCTAGTTTGAGAAACAGAACAAGTCCTCAACTGGCAGCTTCATTAAATAGTACCCGAAAAACACCAGTCTTAACGTCAACAGTGAAGAGGCGATTCCGGGATGCTGGCCTTCTAGGCAGAGTTACCCTGTCCAGTGTCTGTGTTCTTTTGTCCATCTTAATCTTTTCTTTTTATTGGCCAGTCTGAGATATGGCTTTTTCTCTTTGTAACTCTGCCTAGAAGGCTATGTTTCACAAGTTTGAACAGCACAGTACAGTACTGCACAGTTCAGTACACTAGAGCACAGTAGAGTATAGTACGGTACATCAGTATTTAATTTAGTAGAGTACAGTACAGTTTAGTTCAGTATAGTAGAGTGTACATTAGAGTAAAGGAGGGTACAATACAGTATATTATACTCTACTCTACTGTGCTGTACTATATTTGTCTTTACATTTCTTTACTGTACTCTCCTGTGATCTACTGTACTGTGCTGTCCAAACTTAATCCAATCTGGACCGGACCAATCCTGAACCAATCATCGTTGTCTGTTTGGGCCAAATCAAGGCCGGTCTGTACTGGACCAAATTTGAACCAATTATAGACATCTATGTGTGGGCTGAATATAAGCAGGTCCGGACCGGACGTCTGTGGACGTTGAAATCAAGTCCAATTGATGCACAATGTCTTGTAATATTTATTTCTGCTTGGACCCCAGGAAGAGTAGCTTCTGTCTTGGCAACAGCTAATGGGGATCCTCATAAAATACTAAATACTAAATCTGGGGCCAAATCAATGAGGGCCAAATCAAGGCTGGTCCAGACAAAATCTGAACCAAACATAGACGTCTATGTTGGTCCGCACCGCACCAAAATCAAGGCTGGTCATGACCAAAAAAAGACAGCTGGTCCAGAAGACATCAGGACCAAAGAAAAGACCCCCAAAAGACGTAGGTGCCGGTCCATACTGAGTGGGATGTGATTGTTTTAATGATTCCGGTTCTACTTGCAGAAATCTAAAGAGCAAGTTTCGACATAGTACAGGAGTAGTTACTGCGAAATTAACCCTTTGTGTTGAAGAAGCCGGAAAGACACAGATATTAGAACAGTGAACTTTGTGTTATTTACAGTGCCTTCAGAAAGTAATCATACTCCTTGACTTATTTCACATTATGTTGTGTTACAGCCTGAATTCAAAATTGATTAAATCTATTTTTTTCTCACCTATCTACACACAACACCCCATAATGACAGTGAAAAGATGTTTTTTGAAATTTTTGCAAATGCATTGAAAATAAAATACAGAAATATCTCATTTACATAAGTAATCACACCCCTGAGTCAATACACGTTAGAATCACCTTTGGCGGTGATTACAGCTGTGAGTCTTTCTGGCTAAATATCTAAGAGCTTTGCAAACCTGGATTGTACAATATTTGCACATTTTTCACTTTAAAATTCTTCAAGCTCTACCAAGGTGGCTGTTGATCATTGCTAGACAGCCATTTTTAAGTCTTGCCATAGATTTTGAAGCCGATTTAAGTCAAAACTCTAAGTAGGCCACTCAGGAACATTCAACGTCGTCTTGGTAAACAACTCCAGTGTATATTTTGCCTTTTCTTTTAGGTTATTGTCCTTCTGAAAGGTTCATTTGTCTCCCAGTGTCTGTTGGAAAGCAGACTGAAACAGGTTTTCCTCTAGGATTTTGCCTGTGCTTAGCTCTATCCCATTTATTTTTTATCCCTAACAACTCCCTAGTCCTTGTGATGACAAGCATACCCATAACATGATGCAGCCACCACCATGCTTGAAAATATGAAGTGTGGTACTCAGGGATGTGTTGTGTTGGATTTGCCCCAAACATAACGGTTTGTATTCAGGACATAAAGTACATTTCTTCGCCACAATGTTTACAGTTTTACTTTAGTAACTTTTTGCAAACAGGATGCATGTTTTTGAATATTTTCATTATGTACAGGCTTCCTTTCCACTCTGTCATTTAAGTTAGTATTGTGGAGTAACTACAATGTGGTTGATCCACTGTATCTGTAACTGTTTTAAAGTCACCATTGGCCTCATAGTGAAATCCTTGAGCGGTTTCCTTACACTCTGGCAACTGAGTTAGGAATGACAGCTGTTTCTTTGTAGTGACTGGGTGTGTTGATACACCATCCAAAGTGTAATTAATAACTTCACCATGCTCAATGGGATATTCAATGTCTGTCTTTCTTATTTTTACCCATCAACCAATAGATGCCCTTCTTTGCGAGGCATTTGAGAACCTCGCTGGCCTTTGTGGTTTAATCTGTTTTTGAAATGCACTGCTCCACTGACCTTACAGATCATTGTATGTGTGGGATACAGCGATGTGAACAAGTCCTCAACTGGCAGCTTCATTAAATAGTACCCGAAAAACACCAGTCTTAACATCAACAGTGAAGAGGCGATTCCGGGATGCTGGCCTTCTAGGCAGAGTTACCCTGTCCAGTGTCTGTGTTCTTTTGTCCACCTTAATCTTTTCTTTTTATTGGCCAGTCTGAGATATGGCTTTTTCTCTTTGTAACTCTGCCTAGAAGGTTATGTTTCACAAGTTTGAACAGCACAGTACAGTACTGCACAGCTCAGTACACTAGAGCACTGTAACGGTCCTGACCTGTTTTATGTTGTTTTTTGTATGTGTTTAGGTCAGGGCATGTGTTTTGGGTGGGCAGTCTATGTTATCTGTTTCTATGTTGGTTTTGGTTGCCTGGTATGGCTCTTAATTAGAGGCAGGTGTTTTGCGTTCTCCTCTAATTAAGAGTCATATTTAGGTAGGGTGTTCTCACTGTTTGTTTGTGGGTGAATGTCTTCCGTATCTGTGTTATGTCTTGCACCATACGGGACTGTTCGGTTGTTCGTGTCGTTTCGATGTAGTCTGTTCCTGTCCGTAAGTGTTACGTTTAGTTATGTAAGTTTATGTTCAGGTTTCGTCTACTTCGTTTTCTTGTTTTGTATTTTTGAAAGTGTTTTGTTTTTTCGTGTTGCCATCATCGTTTTCAAATAAAGAGATGGCTTATTTCCCTACTGCTGCATTTTGGTCTGATGATCCTTCTCTCCTCTCCTCGTCTGAGGATGAGGAGAACGAAAGCCCTTACAAGCACAGTAGAGTACAGTAGAGTATAGTACGGTACAGCAGTATTTAATTTAGTGGAGTACAGTACAGTAGAGTTTAATTCAGTAAGAGTACAGTACAGTTTAGTTCAGTACAGTAGAGAGTACATTAGAGTAAAGGAGGGAATAATACAGTAGTATACTCTACTGTGCTGTACTATATTTGTCTTTACTTTTCTTTACTGTACTCTCCTGTGATTTACTGTACTGTGCTGTCCAAACTTAGTCCAGTCTGGACCGGACCAATCCTGAACCAATCATCGTTGTCTGTTTGGGCCAAATCAAGGCCGGTCTGTACTGGACCAAATTTGAACCAATTATAAACATCTATGTTTGGGCTGAATATAGGCAGGTCATTCAAAAATCACGTTAAACGCTATTATTGCACACAGAGTGAGTCCATTTAACTTATTATGTGACTTTGTAAGTACATTTTTTTCCCTGAACTGATTTAGGCTTGCCATAACAAAGGGCTTTAATACTTATTTACTAAAGACATTTCAGCTTTTCATTTGTAATTCATTTGTAATAATTTCTAAAAACCTAATTCCAGGTTGACATTGGGGTATTATGGGGTATTGTGTGTAGACGGGTAACACAAAGTCTCAATCCATTTTAAATTCAGGCCGTAACACAACAAAATGTGGAAAAAGTCAAGGGATGTGAATACTTTCTGAAGGCACTGCATGTCACGGCTGACTAGGTGTGTTGGTAGGAATCAGGTGCAGAGAGCAGAGAGCAGAGAGTTCCAGGGGAAAAATGCACTTTATTCCGGCACCGGAAATGGTAATGCCCAAAACACAGGGCACAAAACACTGACCAACCCAAACACAGGGTAAACACGGTCCGGAGCACAACAACACCTACGACACAAACGTGAACACAAAAATAATCCCGCACGACAAAGGGCAGGTTCCACACGCTTACATAGGGAAGCAAATCAAGAAAACACAAAATGGAACAGGTGCAACTAATAAGACAAAACTAACAGAAAAGGGAAAAGGGATTGGTGGCGGCTAGTAGGACGGTGACGACGACCGCCGAGCACCGCCCGAACAGGCAGGGGAGCCACATTCAGCGGGAGTCGTGACAGTGCACATGAAGATTAAACAGGTACAAACATGTGTGGGCTGTGACTGCCTCACCAAGACAATATAAGAATGTGAAATAAAAAACAACTACATTTAAGTAACTACCTGGTGTTTTGACTGTCAGACTGGGCAGTGTGCTGGTGACAGCTATGGGGTAAGGTGAGAGGGTGAACATGGTTTATGTCTCCCCAGCTTCTTTTCCTCTTCTTAATTTGATGATGAGGAGAGGGAAGAAGAGCTGTCAGAGCTCTACAGAATCCTCATAGCTCCCAGAATCCTCTGAGTCATCTTCATCACTAGAGTCTGAACCATCGTCACCATAATACGTTTCCTCATCTTGGCTTTTCTCCTTTTACTCTGAGGCAACATTATATAGGAACAAAGCAAAGTCAAGGGTATGTTTGAGAGTATCCACTACACACATAATTTAACTAATCAATTACTCATTACCACTTTGATAAGCTATATCAGGTGTGTCAGTGCTGGGCTCGAACAAAAGCTTGTATACATTGTACTCTTCAGAACCAGAGATGTGACCACTTGAATCCAACCTGAAACCATTGTCACACAGCCAAGTCTTCTTTCCGCAATAACCTTTGTGTGTGTGTGTGTGTTGGACTGAGCCACTTGCCACTCTGCAGGTTCTCCTGGATGAGAGGAATGAACTGTCTGGTCTCTGGATTCTCTGGTTATTAGATCAGAACTGGAACAACAAAGCACAGATACATTAATCGTCCACAGGTTGGCTAATTAATAAATGTATTGATTGATTGGTTGATTTACACAATGAGAGAGAAGTGAACAAAAGGCACGAAAATAATCAAACAATGAATGACAGAACTTATTTGACAAATAGGCTGACTCATTTGACACAGTTTCTTTGCCAGCACAATGTCTTTATTCATCACAGACTTGAGGAACTGAAGTCACAGACACAGATGTAAGTCACAGTGCATCCAGGTAGACCCCCCCCCCCACTCTTTTTTTACCAGAAATCGTGATTCCTCGATTAATCAGGGACAGTTACATCTCTGGCTGATATTAATCTATTCATTTCCAATCAGCGCAATGTGGGACTTGGTCTAAACTGAACTTCAAAGGTAATTACATTTTTTCAGCAGTCATGCAAAAGGTATTAAAAACATTGGTGGAAAACAGATTGTTCAGATGTTCCAATCTACCAATCTATCTATAGCCAAGACTAAGCTCTACTACTGTTCCTGTCATACTCCACTCACCCGTTACAGCTGAAGCCGACTGTTGGGGTTTCTTAATGTCCTTCATCTTCAGGTCATGGCTGAGGATCACAGGCGATCCAGCGGAATCAACACTAATTTCATTCTCACCTCCTGCACAGAGCACTTCCAATCTCACAGGTGGAGAGTCCTGAGTGAGAGAATAACACATGACATATGCAGTCTATTAAATGATAAATGCAATAGCTTAGTATTTTTGTGTGTGCTTTCTTAGTGTCGATTACCTACCTTCACAGGATGTGATGCTGCTTGTGTAGGAAGGTTCCTTCTGAAAAACAAAAAACACATTTATGCATCACATGGGAATTCAACACCATGCCGGATGTTGAATGGTGTAGTTAGAACTGGTGAATCCTTACATGGGTGTGGCAACAATAAGTTTTGCTTCCACTGTTTCTAGAACAAAAAAATAAGTTAAGGGAGTCATCAGTCTGAAACCAACTCATCCAGGTCAGGGTAGAATGGAAAGCACAGTAGTGGTTGTTTGTTTCACCCTGCATACCAGATCTTTACACACGGAGTAGGCTAATTACATACAGTACCTTTAAAGTGCATTTAAAGTTTGATTTAATTTAATCCTATTCTTTAACTTGAATCCAACATATCAGTTATGTTGGTTCCTTGGAAGCTGTGGGAACATACATTTTTGGTTTCCTGTGGTTCTGGGAACACCTGTTGTATTCGGCACATGTGACTAATAAGATTGGATTTGACTTGATGCTGAAGAACTGAGCTTCCCACAGAAGAACGTTGTTTTTAAAGACCTGTGAACTATCTGAGCACATTCCCAACGTCAAACCAGTTGGAGCGTTACTCAAATGTGATGAAATGTAACCATGTTTGAACTTTTAGGAAACGTTCTATTAAAGCACAGGTGTCAAACTCATTCCACGGAGGGCCGAGTGTCTGCGGGTTTTCGCTCCTCCCTTGTACTTGATTGATGAATTAACATCACTAATTAGTTAGGAACTCCCCACACCTAGTTGTCTAGGGCTTTATTGAAAGGAAAAACCAAAAACCTGCAGACACTAGGCCCTCCGTGGAATGAGTTTGACACCCCTGTATTAAAGTAACGAAATACCCAGCAAATAATGTTATTCTGTCAAATCCTTAAATGTGCTGAGAATGTTATAAACCCAAGCAAGTATCCTGCACCATTACCAGAACGTTCGATTCAATTTCAAACAACAGAAAACATAGATAGAAAGAATATAATAGACAGATGGACACAAATGGCAACAAACATCAATGTTCACACCTGTTCAAACCCACATGTTCCCACAGCATCCATACCCATTCCATTGGTCTCACTCCAACATTCCCTCTCATTGTTCATACCTTGGCCGTTTCCAGTGCTTGTAACACTCTATGCCCCTTAAACACCAACTCTGGACCTCGAAGCCAGTTCCACTGCATTTTTCCATTGTTCCCCTCGAATCAAATTGCGCTATTCTATTTCCCTCTGAAGCCCTTCTTTTCCAATATTTAAATTATAATGCATTTGATTCATCCACTGTCTTAACAATGGAGGATCATTTGATTTCCGTTTTTTAAGTAAACGTTTCTTCAAAATGATTGATGAGAAAAGTATGGTCCAACCCATTGGGTTGAACTGAACACCTTGCCCTCATATGCCATGAAAAATGCAGATAGATGGATTCAAATAAATCTTAAATTGTAAAACTTCTGACAGACAGCTTTTTGTATTATTATTATGGTTTTTACCCCCTTTTTCAATGTTGTCTCATCGCTGCAACTCCCCAACAGACCCGGGAGGCGAAGGTCAAGTCATGTGTCGTCCGAAATATGACCCGCCAAACCACGCTTCTTAACACCCACCAGCTTAACCCAGAAGCCAGCCACACCAATGTGTCGGAGGAAATACCGTTCAACTGACGACCGAGGTCAGTCGGCGGGCGCCCGGCCTGCCACAAGGGGACGCTAGAGCATGATGAGCCAAGTAAAGCCCCCCCGGGCAAACCCTCCCCTAACCCGGACGATGCTGGGACAGTTGTGCACCTCCCTATGGGACTTGCGATAACAGCCGGTTATGATACAGCCCGGGATCGAACCCAGGTCTGTAGTGACCTGGGTTAGGGTTTTAAGGCACAGCCTTAACCTGTTTGGGCTGCAGGGGCAGTATTGAGTAGCCAGATAAAAGGTGCCCATTTCAAACGGCCTTGTACTCAATTCTTGCTCGTACAATATGCATATTATTATTACTATTGGATAGAAAACACTCTCTAGTTTCTAAAACCGTTTGAATTATATCTGTGAGTAAAACAGAACTCATTTGGCACAAACTTCCTGACCAGGAATTGGAAAGTCTGAAATCGAGGCTCTGTTCTAGGTCCTGCCTATAAATGGGATGATACGTATTAGTATACATGCACATCATACACCTTCCCCTAGATGTCAAGAGGCAGAGAGAGAAGAAATGGAATGTTTATCTTGGTCTGAAGTGGAATAAATCCTCTTGGAATGACGTGTCACCCATTTCCTGTTTTCAGGAAGGCGTGAGAAGGAACCGGGGATTGCCTTCTGAAAAGCTGTCGTTATAGGCGACTACTATCTCCGGCTTTGATTTTATTTGATACATGTGACAATATCATCGTAAAGTATGTTTTTTCAATATAGTTTAATCAGATTTTTGATTTTTTTTGGGGAGTTTTGCCGTGTTCCGTTCTCTTCCGTTTGTTGACATGGAGAGATTCGCGCCACTTGGCAAGTGTGCTTGCTAAATCGAGAGGGAAAACGGCTGTTCTAAATCCAAACAACGATTTTTCTGGACAAAGGACCCCTTGTACAACATTCTGATGAAAGATCAGCAAAAGTAGGACCCATTTTATGATGCTATTTCATATATCTGTCGAACATGTTGTGCTAGTCGTTTGCGCCTAGCTTTTGGGTACTCTATCGCTATACCTAAGCTGTATGTCGTAATGTTATTTTTAGAATTCTAACACGGCGATTGTGAAATTGGTGTGGCTGGCTTCTGGGTTAAGCTGGTGGGTGTTAAGAAGCGTGGTTTGGCGGGTCATATTTCGGAGGACACATGACTTGACCTTCGCCTCCCGGGTCTGTTGGGGAGTTGCAGCGATGAGACAACATTGAAAAAGGGGGTAAAAACCATAATAATAATACAAAAAGCTGTCTGTCAGAAGTTTTACAATTTAAGATTTATTTGAATCCGTCTATCTGCATATTTCATGGCATATGAGGTTGAGGTGAGATACCCAATGGGTTGGACCATACTTTTCTCATCAATCATTTTGAAGAAACGTTTACTTAAAAACTGGAAATCAAATGATCCTCCATTGTTAAGACAGTGGATAAATCAAATGCATTATAATTTAAATATAGAGTGTTACAAGCACTGGAAATGGCCAAGGTATGAACAATGAGAGGGAATGTTGGAGTGAGACCAACGGAATGGGTATGGATGCTGTGGGAACATGTGGGTTTGAACAGGTGTGATGTCATTGATGTTTGTTGGCATTTGTGTCCATCTGTCTATTATAGTCTGTCTATCTACGTTTTCTGTTGTTTGAAATTGAATCGAACGTTCTGGTAATGGTGCAGGATACTTGCTTGGCTTTATAACATTCTCAGCACATTTAAGGATTTGACAGAATAACATTATTTGCTGGGTATTTCATTACTTTAATAGAACGTTTCCTAAAAGTTCAAACATGGTTACATTTCATCACATTTGAGTAACGCTCCAACTGGTTTGACGTTGGGAATGTGCTCAGATAGTTCACAGGTCTTTAAAAACAACGTTCTTCTGTGGGAAGCTCAGTTCTTCAGCATCAAGTCAAATCCAATCTTATTAGTCACATGTGCCGAATACAACAGGTGTTCCCAGAACCACAGGAAACCAAAAATGTACGTTCCCACAGCTTCCAAGGAACCAACATAACTGATATGTTGGATTCAAGTTAAAGAATAGGACTAAATTAAATCAACTTTAAATGCACTTTAAATAAACATTTGATTTGGTCCTATTCTTTAACCTTTACTGCTCCAGCGTTCCGCCAGCGGAACTCCTCCCACATTTCACTGAAAAGGCAGAGCGCGAAATTCAAAATATATTTTTTAGAAATATTTAACTTTCACACATTAACAAGTCCAATACAGCAAATGAAAGGTACACATCTTGTGAATCCAGCCAACATGTCCGTTTTTTAAAAATGTTTTACAGTGAAAACAGCACGTATATTTATGTTAGCTCACCACCAAATACAAAAAAGGACAGACATTTTTCACAGCACAGGTAGCATGCACAAAGCCAACCTAACTAACCAAGAACCAACCAAACTAACCAACAAACAACTTCATCAGATGGCAGTCTTATAACATGTTATTCAATAAATCTATGTTTTGTTAGAAAAATTTGCATATTTCAGGTATAAATCATAGTTTACATTGCAGCTACAATCAGAGATTGCACCGAAAGCAGACAGAATAATTACAGACACCAACGCCAAATACCGAAATACTCATCATAAAACATTTCTGAAAAAGACATAGTGTACAGCAAATGAAAGACAGGCATCTTGTGATTCCAGCCAATATTTCCGATTTATTAAGTGTTTTACAGCGAAAACACAATATAGCGTTATATTAGCTTACCACAATAGCCAGAAACACAAGCCATTTCCCAGCAGTAAAAGTTAGCGATCGTGACACACCAGCAAAAGATATATAATTTTTGACTAACCTTGATAAGGTTCATCAGATGACAGTCCTATAACATCAGGTTATACATACACTTATGTTTTGTTCGAAAATGTGCATATTTAGAGCTGAAATCAGTGGTTATACATTGTGCTAACGTAGCTATTTTGTCCCACAACGTCCTGATTTTTTTCGGACACTTTTTCTGACACACATATTCTGACCAAATAGCTATTCATAAACATAACTAAAAAATCCATGTTGTATAGGAAATAATAGATACACTAGTTCTTAATGCAATCGCCAGGTTAGAATTCTAAAAATAACTTCACTACCACATAAGGCTTACGTTATGTCGACCGAGTGCCCAAAACCTGGGCGCAAAACTAATAGTACACAGTTCGACAGATATATGAAATAACATCATAAAATGGGTCCTACTTTTGCTGATCTTCCATCAGAATGTTGTACAAGGTGTCCTTTGTCAAGAACAATCGTTGTTTGGATTTAGAACGTCCATTTTCCCTCTTGAATTAGCAAGCGCACTAGGCAAGTGGCGCAAGTGGCACACAACGCAACACGCCTAACGTCCCGAATAAATTTCAAAAATCTAATAAAACTATATTGAAAAAACATACTTTACGATGATATTGTCACATGTATCAAATAAAATCAAAGCCGGAGATAGTAGTCACCTATAACGACAGCTATTCAGAAGGCAAATCCAGGTCCAACTTCGCGCCTTCCTGAAAACAAAAAATGGGTGACACGTCATTCCAAGAGGACGTATTCCATCTCAGACCAAGATAAACACTCCATTTCTTCTCTCACTGCATCTTGACATCCAGGGGAAGGTGTATGACGTGCATGTATACTAATAGGTATCATGCC
Source organism: Salvelinus fontinalis (assembly GCF_029448725.1). NCBI lineage: Eukaryota > Metazoa > Chordata > Actinopteri > Salmoniformes > Salmonidae > Salvelinus > Salvelinus fontinalis. The sequence continues at coordinate 39,380,648 of NC_074690.1, forward strand.
CATTTATAGGCAGGACCCAGAAGAGAGCATCGATTTCAGATTTTCCACTTCCTGGTCAGGAAGTTTGTGCCAAATGAGTTCTGTTTTACTTACGGATATAATTCAAACGGTTTTAGAAACTAGAGAGTGTTTTCTATCCAATAGTAATAATAATATGCATATTGTAAGAGCAAGAATTGAGTACGAGGCCGTTTAAATTGGGCACGTTTTTCCCCCAAAGTGACAACAGCGCCCTCTGTCCTCATCAGGTTTAAACTTAGATTTTTGGTTGAATCCAACATATAAATTATTAACTTGTAAACAACCTTGAATTAAAAACTTAGGCTGCAGGGATTGGGGTAAGGGAGAGATAAAACCCATGGTGTATTTATATATGGGCCCCATTCTGGAGAGCTCTCAGCTCTGTCTTGTTAGCTGTGCACTCATGATACGCTCTTATCTATTCATTTGTAAGACTTTGGAGTCAGTCACACTCTGCTGTACAACAGACATTTTACTTTGAAGTTTACTAATTAAGTAAGGGAGAAGAGACTTCATTTCTTCAAACAATCATACTTTAATATCGATTTTTTATTACAATAATGAAGCTGGTCAACGACCAGCCGTAGGTGATCATTGAGAGCCCGAATAATACAGAAACGCAAAGGGTTTATAAAGAAAAGCAAAAAGTGCTTAGTCATGGTTGGTTCCACCCCTACCCGGCAGCTCTCAGCTCTGTCTTGTTAGCTGTGCGCTCATGATACACTCTTATCTATTCAGTTGTAGGAGTTTGGAGTCAGTCATGCTCTGCTGTACAACATACAGTTTACTTTGAGTTGAGTCAGATCTCTATCCATCTTTGTCTCCCTCTTCTCTCCCCCTTGTGGTGGATATCAAGTGATCTGGAGCAATAGTCTTACCCTTTGATTTTCTATTAGTTTACAATACTAAAACCAGGCGAAAAGGGAATCGGAATAATATCAAAAAAGGAACATCACGTTCTCTCGCCCTTGGCTTGCAGGCCTGCTCCTGCCCATGTCAAACACACACTGTAGGCGTACTAGCCCACTAGTCTAGCAAGTACCACAGTGCTTGCTGGGCATGACCCAGCGAGCGGCACTTTCCACCTGCCGGTGCTGGATCGAGGTGAGCGCTTTTCTCTGTGGTGGATCAAGTAACTGTGCATTTGTGCCCAGTTTTAGAAGGCCCAATCTTGTGTTTACTCATTTACTTACACCACCTCTCTCTCTCTCTCTCTCTCTCTCTCTCTCTCTCTCTCTCTCTCTCTCTCTCTCTCTCTCTCTCTCTCTCTCTCTCTCTCTCTCTCTCTCTCTCTCTCTCTCTCTCTCTCTCTCTCTCTCTCTCTCTCTCTCTCTCTCTCTCTCTCTCTCTCTCTCTCTCTCTCTCTCTCTCAAAAAGAATCTCTGCTCAAAGGGCCTTAGAAAGAATGCTTGCAGAGAGAGAAGCTAGCGTGGAAGGAGCGTCTTCCACTTTGGAAGATTAATAATTTTCAGCCTGTAGTAGAAGAAATATGGATGTCAAAAAATTGTGAAATTGAATGGTCTTTCTTGCCCAAGGAATGAGCCACCCCGCATGGCTGCCAATGTGATAAGGATGCAACCAGGGCTGACACAGATGGCGGTTACTCATGTGCAGGACATAAAATCTTCTTTTGAACAGTTCATCCAAGATACCGTCCAGAAAATCATTCTGGACTGCACTAAATTTGGAGGGAAGGATTGTTTTTGGAGAGAGATGGAAGGAGATGGACCAAACTAATTTACATGCATACTTTGGGGTTCTTATCCTTGCTGGTGTTTTCAGATCTAATGGGGAATCACAGAATCCCTGTGGGATGCAGACACTGGCAGAGAACTTTTCTGTGCAACAATATCTCTGGAAAACATCCCCATTATTTCCAGGATTATCCGCTTCGATAACCGAGACACCAGACCAGCTTGGCGGCAGAGAGACAAGCTAGCTGCAATCAGGTCAGTGGGACAAGTGGGTGGACCGCCGTCTCCTGTTTTACAAACCTGGGCCCAACGCTAGTGTTGATGAGTAGTTTATGCCATTTAGGTGCCGTTGCCCCTTCAGGCAGTACATATCGTCTAAACCCGCAAAATAGGGAATCAAGATCTGGGTTGCCTGTGATGCTGCTTCATCATATGTGTGGAACTTGCAATTGTATATGGGGAAGCCAGATGGAGGAGCCCCTGAGAAGAACCAAGGGATGCGGGTTGTCCTGGACATGACACAGAGACTCTGTGGGCACAACATCACATGCAAAGCAATTTTTACTTCGCACAAGCTGGGACAGGAGCTCCTCAAGAGGAAGCTGACGATGGTAGGAGCAGTATGAAAAAACAAGCCTGAGCTCCCACCTCAGCCGTTGAATACACAAAATACAATTCCTCTAAGTTTGTGTTGGCCCTAATGTCTTACGTGTCAAAGAAAGACAAAAATGTAGTACTCATGAGTATGCTGCATAGGGATGTGAGAATCTGTGGCCAGGATCATCAAAATCCAGAAATCAGAATGGATTACAATGCCACAAAAGGAGGGGTGGACAATTTAGACAAGCTGGTGACTGACTACAGCTGCAAAAGAAGAACCCTACGCTGGCATTTTGTGATATTCTTCAACATCTTGGACATCTCGGCGTACAACGCATTTGTCATCTGTATGGCATTGAACCCAGATTGGAACAGAGGGAAGTGTCGTGGAAATTCTAATCAAGTAAGGGAGAAGAGACTTAATTTCTTCAAACAATCATACTTTAATATCGATTTTTTATTCCAATGATGGAGCTGGTCAACGACCAGCCGTAGGTGATAATACAGAAACGCAAGGGGTTTATAAAGAAATCCCAAAACTGCTTATTCATGGTTGGTTCCACCCCTCCCCGGCAGATTGGGGCATCATAAGCTACCCTGTTTTCTTCTTGTGGCTATGTGTATCAGGTGTGTGAGGTCGTAGCGCACAAACAAGTGATAACAGCAGTTCCGTTACTCCTTTCTCTACCAAGCTAGTCTCTGTTCTCTTCATATCTCCACACACCTGTGCCCTTGGAAGATAGTAAAATAACAGGATGGAGTGAATAACTGTGGTAACTCTGAGGCTCTTTGTCTTATGCCGTGTGACCAAGTTATTCAGAGGCAAAGATGATTGGAAACAATACAGGTTTATTCTGTTCGTCAAGTTTATCTCCAACTGGAGTTGGCAAGAATGTCCTTGACTACACGCATAGACCAGCTGTGGGGAGCTAAATGTCAAATATTAACCATGTATGCTGTCTATATTGCTTGTAATTGATATGTCAGCATTTAAGTATTAAGTACTGAGTATTTGTACATAAATTGTTGTGGCTGTATTGTTTTAAAAACCCAATAATGTTCTGGGTCCATCAGACCCGTGGACATTGGGTGAATAATAAAAACATAAGGGTTAATTAGATTATATATTACTTTAGAGAAATTACTAAATATTAGATAAATTTACCTCAGAAGGGTTAATTAGATTATATATTACTTTAGATAAATTACTAAATATTAGATCAACTTACCTCAGAATCGTGATGTTAGAGGGACTTAAAAAATGTAGATGAGACCGATACAATCTTAAATTGAGCAAGAGTAGAGGTATTTTTTAAAGCTTGTCCTGATATAGCTTTGGTAGACCTTCAATACAGTTGTTGGCTCTGCCACACTACTCCTTCCACACACGGCTTTCAGGTGGTTGATAGATTGTTTTCCTCCATGTTCCTCCATAGTGTGGATTGTCCACTTCATGTCCTGTTCAAACGTAACCCCCAGGAATTTGGATCTTTTCTCTGTTTGAGATTTTGCCCATGCAGTTTCATGGTGAGTGGTAACTTGAGTGGTAACAAAAAAAAATGTATTGTTTGTTTTGCAGAAGAGGACACACTGTGGTTTAGTTGGACTCGCCATGTGTTGGACCATTTTTTGATTTTGTCTATGCATGTTTGGAGCTTCTTCGCTGCTTTTTGTGGGTGCATGGGTGATGTCCAATAGCAGAGGTCATCGACAAATTGGGACATATTCCCTACTGTAAGGGGAGGGTAATAAATATCAGATATGTAAAATAAAAACAGGAGTGGACTCAGGACCGCACCTTGTGGGACTCCGGCCTTGGGGGTGAAAGGAGTGGAGAATGATGGACCAACTTGAACTTTTATTATCTGGTGGGTGAGAAAGCTCTGGATGAGAAGAGAAGTAGAGAAGATCTTGGTGGCACATTTTGTCAAAGGCCTTCTCGATGTCAAAGAACACGGCAAGGATAAAAACCTTTTTGTTAAAATCCTTTAAAACACTTTCTTAAGATGTCTGTTGCGGATCTCCCTTTTCTAAAATCGTCCTGATGAATGCCATGCACCTCCCATGCCTCTATGTGGTTGCTCAGTCTCTTGTTAAAAACGCTTTCTAAAAGTTTCACCAGGTTACTTATTTTAAAAAACTGATGGACCGATATCATTGTCACCAGTGCCGACTTCCAGGGTGTGGGGAAGTGGCCAGTTTTGGAGGCAGGCAGAGAAGAGCTGACCCAGCAGGTTCAGGTAATATTGTGGAGCTTCTATGAGGAGCCTGTTGTCAACCTCATCCTCTCCTGGGGCTTTTACCTAAGTCACTTTTATATGGGTCTTGAGGTCTTCTGGTGTCACTGGTTCTGTAAGGGTTGTTAGGGAGAATTGGTACTGACACACAGCCGGTAATGCTACTGACACATAATATAGCATCGCATAACATAGTACAGCGTTTCTCAACTTTTACTATACCAGTGATTGGCTAAACATGGTCCTCCTTTTTTAACCAGCTTATGTTTAAGATAAATACAACATGTTGAAACACCACTGGAGACACAACGAACCCCTATAACCGAGCCTGTGTTGCGTCCCTGTTGTGAAGTCTGTCTCTGCATCTTCTCTGCTGTCACTCTCTCTGTCTGTGCTTCTTCTTGTTCTCTTCTGTGGTCACTCTGTCACCAGAAGACCAATGGACCACACTGCCTGTGCTGGGCCCAGCAACATGCTAGTTGCGAATTAATAAACACATTTATTAGATAAAGAAGAAGAATTACTGAATAAATACCTAATAGATGACCATTGATGACCATTGATGACCATTCATGATACCTTATAAAAGCCAAATGACTTAGAGTGCAAATTAGTGCCTGGCTGTCATACATGTTCCCCCCTATCCTGAGGATTAATGACAATTACAAGGATAAGGGCCCTGAAGGGCCCTGACCAGGGCCCTTCTCTCCTGAATCCTCTGTTTGGCTGGGCGGCCAGCTCTAGGAAGAGTCTTGTTGGTTCCAAATTTCTTCCATATAAGAATTATGGAGGGCACTGTGTTTTTGAGGACCTTCAATGCTCCAGAAATTGTTAGGTACCCTTCCCCAGATCTGTGCCTTGACAGAATCCTGTCTCGGAGGTCTACGGACAATTCCTTCGATTTCATGGCTTGGTTTTTGCTCTGACATGTACTGTCAACTGTGGGGCCTTATGGAGACAGGTGTGTGCCTTTTGAAATGATGTCCAATCAGTCGAATGTACCACAGGTGGACTCCAATGAAGTTGTAGAAACATCTCAAGGATGATCAATGGAAACAGGATGCACCTGAGCTCAATTTCGAGTCTAATAGCAAAGGGTCTGAATACTTATGTAAATAAGGTATTTCTGTTATTTATTTATTTTAAATTTGCCTAAAATTCTAAAAACCTGTTTTCGCATTGTCATTGTGGGATACTATGTGTAGATTCCTGAGGATTTTATTTTATTTAATCAATTTCAGAATAAGGCTGTAATGTAACAAAATGTGGAAAAAGTAAAGTGGTCTGAATAGTTTCCGAAGGCACTGTATGTAATAGTCATTAATCCTCAGGAAGGGGGGAACATGTATGACAGCCAGGCATTAATTTGCACTCTAAGTCGTTGTCACGTTCTGACCTTAGTTCCTTTTTTATGTCTTTATTTTAGTTTGGTCAGGACGTGAGTTGGGGTGGGCATTCTATGTTGTTTTTCTATGTTTTGTTCTGTTGTTATATTTCTATGTGTTTGGCCTAGTATGGTTCTCAATCAGAGGCAGGTGTCAGTCATTGTCTCTGATTGGGAGCCATATTTAGGTAGCCTGTTTTCTATTGTGTTTTGTGGGTGGTTGTTTCCTGTGTCTGTACCATACGGGACTGTTTCGGTTGTTTGTTTGTACTTTTGTTAAGTGTTCTGTTGATTTATTAAATATCTCATTATGGACACTTACCACGCTGCACATTGGTCCGATCCTTGCTACTCCTCTTCAGACGAAGAGGAAATCCGTTACAGGTACTCCCCTGCCCACTTAGCTAAGAGTTTAAATATACAGCCAAAGCATTACGGAACTGGCAGTCTCTCTCTCTCTCTGTTTTCTTCTATTGAATTTTCTATAAAAAGTTCTGTGTTTGTCATAGAACAATGGGATTAGTTACTGTTGATGTGGATAGATTTCCAGCATTGTGCTTGGTTTGACAGTGCTTCAGCTATCCTTCCACCAAGAAGTGACGGGCCCTCGGATGAGCGAATAACATTTTAGGCGGGTCTTCCTAGCCTCCCTTGGTGTTGGATATGTAATGTAATCTGACAACACTCGTCACAACACTCGTCACTACAGTTCATAAACTAAGACCCTTGCCTTGCTGGCTGAAGAGACTAAGTGTCACGTTCTAACCTTAGTTTCTTTTTATGTCTTTGTGTTAGGTTGGTCAGGGCGTGAGTTGGGGGGGTAGTCTATGTTCTGTTTTTCTAGGTTGTTGTTTTTCTATGTGTTTGGCCTGGTGTGGTTCCCAATCAGAGGCAGCTGTTTATCATTGTCTCTGATTGGGAGCCATATTTAGGTAATCTGTTTTCCATTGTGTGTTGTGGGTGATTGTTTCCTGTTGTAGTGTTTGTTTCACATTTCAGGACTGTTTCGGTTTTCGTTATTATTCACTTTGTTATTTTTGTATTTTGTCGTGTTCAGTTTTATTAAACTATCATGGACACTTACCACGCTGCATTTTGGTCCTCTTCTCCTGCACCATTTGAGAATCGTTACACTAAGATTCAGAAGCAAATAAACATTGATAAATAATTCAAAGCCACAGACAGTCCCCAAAGTCACATTAAACAGATTAATAAGGATTATTTAGCAATTACTATGCATTAATTCAGTGTTCCATTGTAATAGCATACATGATGCCTTGTATTTAATAAAAAGCACTGCATAAATGTCTAATATATGTCTATTGGCTTATGTGTTATATAAATGCCAATCTAATTACTTTTTAGGCAATTGCAAAATTAGTGCCTGTCATATGTGTTCCCCAGAATCCCCCCTACCCTAATTGAGTGTTAATTGGCCTACTATTTCATACGATATACAGCCAAAATATTAACTGGCAGCTGTAGGCCACATCTTTTTCAGTTTTCTTCCGACCTCGATTGCAGTAGCAGCTGATCTGTCTGTGCCAAGCCTAGCATAATTTGTCACAGACACAGTCACAGCACTCAGATCAGCAGAACCAGCTGAACTTTGACAAATTTAGCAGCGTATTCCTCAAGAGATGTTTTTTTTAGGTCTCTCTGTAACGAACGTTGTAATCCTCCTCGTCTGAGGAGGAGCAAGGATCAGACCAAAACGCAGTGTGGTATGTATCCATATTTATTTGAATACTTTTAAACACGAACAAAAACAATAAACAGAACGAAACCAACGACGCTACAGTCCTGAACTTGAGAACATATAAAACATGAACGCACGAACAGGAACAATCACCCACAAACAAACAGTGAGAACAGCCTACCTAAATATGGTTCCCAATCAGAGACAACGTAAAACACCTGCCTCTGATTGAGAACCATATCAGGCTAGTTAGACAACCCTAAACCAAACATAGAAACGCATAACTTAGAATGCCCACCCAGCTCACGTCCTGACCAACTAAACAAAGACTGAAAAAAGGAAATAAGGTCAGGAACGTGACAGTACCCCCCCCAAGGTGCGGACTCCGGACGCAAAACCTGAACCTATAGGGGAGGGTCTGGGTGGGCATCTGTCCACGGTGGCGGCTCTGGCGCTGGACGTGGCCCCCACCCCACCATAGTTAATCCCCGCTTCCGTGGCCTCCTCTTAAAGGCGACCCTCCATATTAACCCCACTGGACTAAGGGGCAGCACCGGACTGAGGGGCAGCACCGGACTGAGGGGCAGCACCGGACTGAGGGGCAGCACCGGACTGAGGGGCAGCACCGGACTGAGGGGCAGCCCCTGGCTGGCTGGCGGCTCTGGCGGCTCCTGGCTGGATGGCGGCTCTGGCGGCTCCTGGCTGGCTGGCGGCTCTTGCGGCTCCTGGCTGGCTGGCGGCTCTGGCGGCTCCTGGCTGGCTGGCGGCTTTGGCGGCTCCTGTCTGGCTGGCGGCTTTGGCGGCTCCTGTCTGGCTGGCGGCTCTGGCGGCTCCTGGCCGGCTGGCGGCTCTGGCGGCTCCTGACTGGCTGGCGGCTCTGGCGGCTCCTGGCTGGCTGGCGGCTCTGGCGGCTCCTGACTGGCGGGCGGCTCTGGCGGCTCCTGACTGGCGGGCGGCTCTGGCGGCTCCTGACTGGCGGGCGGCTCTGGCGGCTCCTGACTGGCGGGCGGCTCTTGCGGCACCTGACTGGCGGGCGGCTCTGGCGGCACCTGACTGGCGGGCTGCTCTGGCGGCACCTGACTGACGGACGGCTCTGGCGGCTCCTGACTGACGGACGGCTTTGAAGGCTCAGGACAGACGGGCGGCTTTGAAGGCTCAGGGCAGACGGGCAGCTCAGACCGCGCTGGGCAGACGGGCAGCTCTGAAGGCTCAGGACAGACGGGCAGCTCAGACGGCGCTGGGCAGACGGGCACACCTGTAGGGAGGAGACGGAGAGACAGCCTGGTGTGTGGGGCTGCCACAGGACCCACCAGGTTGGGGAGACCTACAGGAGGCTTGGTGTTAGGAGGCACCTGAAGGACCGGGCTGTGGGGGAGCACTGGAGCTCACCCTTGGCACCACTCCCCCAGGCTGGAATACTACTCTAGTCCGGACCCTCCAGAGTGCAGGCACAGGTTGAACCGGGCCGTGGGTGAGCACTGGAGATCTAGTGCCTACTACGCGCACCTCTCCCTTAGGCTCCACTCCCACATTTGCCCGGTACGAGCGGAGCGCAGGCATAGGACGCACTGCACCCTCCCAGCGCCCCGGAGACACAGCACGCAGAGCCGGCGCAGGATACCCTGGACCGAAACGGCGTACCGGAGACCAGACGCGCTGAGCAGGCACAATACGCCCTGGCTGGATGCCAACACTCACATGACACTTTCGGGGGGCTGCCCTATAGCGCACCGGGCTATGGGCACGCACTGGCGACACCGTTCGCTTAACCGCATAACACGGTGCCTGACCAGTAACGCGCTGCTTATAATAAGCACGAGGAGTGAGCTACCTGGCTTAGCCACACTCCCCCCCCCCCCCCCCCCCAAAAAAATTCTGGGGCTGCCTCTCGTACCTGTCGCGCTGCCGTGCTGCCTCCTCATATCGCCGCCGCTCAGCTTTCGCTCCCTCCAGCTCAGCTTTGGGGCCACGATATTCCCCAGCCTGTGCCCAGGGTCCTTCTCGTTTAAAATCTCCTCCCATGTCCAGGAGTCCTGAGATTTTGGCTGCTGCTGCCGCTGCTGTTGCTGCCCGTTACCACGCTACTTGGTCCTTTTGTGGTGGGTGATTCTGTAACGAACGTCATAATCCTCCTCGTCTGAGGAGGAGCAAGGATCGGACCAAAACGCAGCGTGGTATGTATCTATATTTATTTGAATACTTTTAAACACAAACAAAAACAATAAACAGAATGAAACCAACGACGCTACAGTCCTGAACTTGAGAACATATAAAACATGAACGCACGAACAGGAACAATCACCCACAAACGAATAGCCTATCTAAATATGGTTCCCAATCAGAGACAACGTAAAACACCTGCCTCTGATTGAGAACCATGTCAGGCTAGTTAGACAACCCTAAACCAAACATAGAAACACATAACATAGAATGCCCACCCAGCTCACATTCTGACCAACTAAACAAAGACTGAACAAAGGAAATAAGGTCAGGAACGTGACACTCTCTTACCTCTTCGGCACAACCCGTCAGTTTTTTACAATCCAAGATTTTAGCCAGTGGAGGCTCCTCAGTGACTTTCATAAAAATAAAAATAGGGAAACATTAAAAATGTATCAGTTTTAGATAAAACTAAACTAAATACATTCTCACCCCCTTCCATAGACTTACACACTGCAGACATAAAACGTGGTGTGTAGTTAACGCAAAGAGAGAGAAAGACAAGAGTTGAACAGTTTTGAACAAATTAGAGATTTTGTTGTATTTTAAAAATGTTGATTTTCAATTAGCAGCTAGTTTAGCCAACTCAAACAGAGAGGGATGCTATGTTAGCTAGTGTTGTTGGCTATCCAACACTGGAACTCTTCCAAGCCAAGGTAATCATCTTCCCTCATCTTAAACGGCACTGACCGCTACTGATCTTGGCTGACTGATGACAGAGAGTCAGAATGGGTCTCTTTGCTTTGAATGTGAATTTGTGTGACCTTAGCTCAGCTAATCAGAAAACCGAGCCGGCCCATCTTGGTAGGGGGCCGGCCATTGCCCACTGATCAGTCAATGCTCATTATACACTGCTCAAAAAAAAAAAGGGAACACTAAAATAACACATCCTAGATCTGAATGAATGAAATATTCTTATTAAATACTTTTTTCTTTACACAGTTGAATGTGCTGACAACAAAATCACACAAAAATGACTAATGGAAATCAAATTTTTCAACCCGTGGAGGTCTGGATTTGGAGTCACACTCAAAATTAAAGTGGAAAACCACACTACAGGCTGATCCAACTTTAATGTAATGTCCTTAAAACAAGTCAAAATGAGGCTCAGTAGTGTGTGTGGCTTCCACGTGCCTGTATGACCTCCCTAGAACGCCTGGGCATGCTCCTGATGAGGTGGCGGATGGTCTCCTGAGGGATCTCCTCCCAGACCTTGACTAAAGCATCCGCCAACTCCTGGACAGTCTGTGGTGCAACGTGGCTTTGGTTGATGGAGCGAGTCATCATGTCCCAGATGTGCTCAATTGGATTCAGGTCTGGGGAACGGGCGGGCCAGTCCAATGCCAATGCCTTCCTCTTGCAAGAACTGCTGACACACTCCAGCCACATGAGGTCTAGCATTGTCTTGCATTAGGAGGAACCCAGGGCCAACCGCACCAGCATATGGTCTCAAAAGTGGTCTGAGGATCTCATCTCGGAACCTAATGGCAGTCAGGCTACCTCTGGCGAGCACATGGAGGGCTGTGCGGCCCCCCAAAGAAATGCCACCCCACACCATGACTGACCCACCGCCAAACCGGTCATGCCTGAGGATGTTGCAGGCAGCAGAACGTTCTCCACGGCGTCTCCAGACTCTGTCACATGTGCTCAGTGTGAACCTGCTTTCATCTGTGAAGAGCACAGGGCGCCAGTGGCGAATTTTGCCAATTTTGGTGTTCTCTGGCAAATGCCAAACGTCCTGCACGGTGTTGGGCTGTAAGCAGAACCCCCACCTGTGGACGTCGGGCCCTCATACCACCCTCATGGAGGCTGTTTCTGACCGTTTGAGCAGACACATGCACATTTGTGGCCTGCTGGAGGTCATTTTGCAGGGCTCTGGCAGTGCTCCTCCTGATCCTCCTTGCACAATGTCGGAGGTAGCGGTCCTGCTGCTGGGTTGTTGCCCTCCTACGGCCTCCTCCACGTCTCCTGATGTACTGGCCTGTCTCCTGGTAGCGCCTCCATGCTCTGGACACTACGCTGACAGACACAGCAAACCTTCTTGCCACAGCTCGCATTGATGTGTCATCCTGGATGAGCTGCACTACCTGAGCCATTTGTGTGGGTTGTAGACTCCGTCTCATGCTACCACTAGAGTGAAAGCACCGCCAGCATTCAAAAGTGACCAAAACATCAGCCAGGAAGCATAGGAACTGAGAAGTGGTCTGTGGTCACCACCTGCAGAACCACTCCTTTATTGGCGGTGTCTTGCTAATTGCCTATAATTTCCACCTGTTGTCTATTTCATTTGCACAACAGCATGTGAAATTTATTGTCAATCAGTGTTTCTTCCTAAGTGGACAGTTTGATTTCACAGAAGTGTGATTGACTTGGAGTTACATTGTGTTGTTCAAGTGTTCCCTTTATTTTTTTGAGCAGTGTATATTATTATGACAACAGAGAAATTGTGCAAAAATCATTCAACAAATCTTAACAGGCCCATGGGCCATATCCCTTGTTTTGTGTCAATTTTGATCATATCACCCAACTAAATGTGGTCCGGCCCCTCTGGCATTTGCCAGAACTGCCAGATGGCCAGTCCAACTGGTTGTTTTCCAGGAGCTTGCTGTTTTGGACTAGGACTGTTGTTGTGTTGTTGACTTAGTTTCCATTGAGTAATTTTATATTTTCCCAGAAAGTTCAGGGGTTGGCGTCTTTGTCCAGTTGGTGGTAAAATGGTGTCAATTTGTTCTGATTGTGCAAGGTGAGTCGGTGTTCGATTTTGTTCTGGAACCAGTTGACTTCTGTTTTGATGTGATCTTGTTTTTCTCCTTAGTTTTAGTTTTTCTTTGAGTTTATCAAGGTGGGGTGGAAGCTATTGTAAAGTTGGCTTAGTGGTCGTGAGTGGATCCTCCCCAACCCATCTGCCAGCTGATCCCGGGGGTCCTCTGGGACTTCTGGGATGTTTTGTGTTTTTCTTACCACTTACCACTCTTACCGCTTACCACTCATTCTTACTACTCATTTCTTCCCAGTCAGCTTTTTTGTAGTTGTGTTTCTTTTGGGGGGAAATCTGGTGGAGCTGAAGGGAGAAAGACTCGAGGATGGCGAGGTGGTCACGACCTACATTGTGGCTGACAGAGAAGTTGAGGAGTTTTGAGGCCAAGTCGGGGGAACAGAGCATGAGGTCAAGGATGGGAGTGGAGGAGTTATTGCTTTGGATGTAAAAAAAAAAGAAAAAAGGAACAGAGTAGCAGCAGTGTATACTGTATGATGAGGGTGAAAGTATGTGCGTGTGTGTGTGTAGCGTCAGTATGCATGTATGTGTTATGTAGTGTATGTGTTTGCGTTTGCGTTTGCATGAGATTGTCGTGTGGATTTGTATGGGTAGAGTCTTGTGCGGGTGCATATGGTCAGTGGAAAATAGGATCATTATAGATACTCCAGGTAATCATTTTATGAACTATTTCGCAGTCTTATGGCTTAGGGATTGAAGCTGTCTTGGAGCCTGTTGGTCCGAGACCCGATGCCGAACAGTAGCAGGGAGAACTTGCCGGAAGGTAGCAAGGAGAACAGTCTATGGCTTGGATGGCTGAAGTCTTTGGACATTTTTCGGGCCTTCCTCTGGCGCTTTGCGGTCGAAGGAGGTGCAGTTGCCTTACCAAGCGGCGATGCAGCCAGCCAAGATGCTCTCAAGGGTGCAGCTGTATAACCTTTAGAGGATCTGAGGGCCCATGCCAAATCTTTTCAGCCTCCTGAGGGGGATGAGGCGCTGTCGTGCCCTCTTCACGACTGTGCGGGAGTGTGTAGACCATGTTAAATCCTTAGTGATGTAGATGCTGAGTGACGTGTTGTCAATGATGTCTCTAAGGAGTTTCCTGTGGTTTGTGATATTACAGTTAAAATCGGTGTGTTTTGCATTCAAGTCTACCATGATCAGGGTGGGGTTGCCGTTTTGGGTGAGGGTGTTTTAAAGTTTATCAGGTGGGCAGTAGACTGATGCAACCACTAGTTTATGTAGTGGTTGATGTTGATTTTGTCCTTTACATATTCGTTGTTGTTGGTTTCAGCTTCTGTGAGGTTAAAAGGGATTTAATTGCATTCAATGTCTTTTCTTACCAGGAGTGCCACGCCTCCTCGGGTGCCTACTGGCTGCTTATTCCTGATCATGTTAAAAACTGGCACCCGGGAATGTGGTATTTATTGCTAAAAACGTTTGGTTGATGGAAGCGATATTTACACCCTTTTCCCTCATTCACTTGGCCAACTGCCTTATTGCCTCTTATGCCTCTTATGCTGATATGTAAAAAGAGGTTAATAAAAGGGTTTTTGAAGGGGGTTATGACTAAAACGGAAGCTGGACGGGAGTTCAAAGGTTCAAAACTTTTCTCAAACCATTTATTTTACCTCGGACCGGCTAAAGGTCCTGAAGTTTCTGCACAAGTGCAGATGTAATTTTTTTATGCTCCTGCTGCTCACCTTCCCCTCGCTTCACGTTTCTTAGGTATCTTTTGCTCAATCTCCCCCTCTCTTCAGGTTTCTCTCTTTACTCACCCTCTTGCGAACCCTCAACCAATTTGATTGCCATGGTGATGTAGCCTACGTCTCTGCCTCATATTTCTGAACAACCAACATAAAAACCCTGCATCTATTTGAAGGAACATTCCAAAAATAAATATATTTTGTAGGCTAGTCTAGGCTACAACCTTCTGTCTGTAATATTTATAATTATGCTGCCATATCATAGCTTGAGTAGTTGAGTACCCCACGATTTCATAGACAGTACATGATTGAAATTCGCTAGAGCAGCTGTTCCACCTCTGGGCAGCCGAAGCGTGTAGCCGGTAACCAGTTTGACAGTGGGCAAGTTCGTTTTGGATGGCCCAGTGCCAAATGCTATTTGTCATATCATAGCCTGAGTTGCTGAAAAAAGAAGAGTACTATTTCGAACAGCCTGTCTCCTGCTTAGCCAATGTTTGAAAAAAGATGACGATGAAAAAATGAAATGTACAAGGTCAGAGAAAAGTTGGATCCACAGCCAAAACACGGTAAGAGACTTGGGGTGGATTAAAAATAGATGGAAGAACTGGTATTAAAGGGTTTAAAAGTTGTTTTCTTCAAAGGCCCAGTGCAGTCAAAAATGAGATTTTCCTGTGTTATTATATACACTCAGTGCTAGCTTATCTAGTACTGGGTCAGACTCCTCTTTGCCTCCAGAACAGCCTGAATTCTTCAGGGCATGGAAACGTTGCTCAATTGGTATCAAGGGACCTAACATGTGCCAGGAAAACACTCCCCACATCATTACACCACCACCACCAGCCTGTACCGTTGATACCAGGCAGGATGGGGCCATGTAGTCACGTTGCTCACACCAAATCTTGACTCTGCCATCAGCATGACGCAACAGGAACAAGGACTTGCCAGACCAGGTGTTTTTCCACTCCTTAATTATCCAGAGTTGGTGATCGCGTGCCCACTGCAGCCGCTTCTTGTTGTTTTTAGCTGATAGGAGTGGAACCCGGTGTGGTCGTCTGCTGCAATAAGCCCATCCGTGACAGGGACCGACGAGTTGTGCGTTCCACGATGTCGTTCTGCAGACCACTGTTAGCTTGCTTGATTCTTATCATTCTCCTTCGACCTCTCGTCAACAAGCTGTTTTTGCCCACAGGACAGCCGCTGACTGGATGTTTTTTGTTTGTCACTCCATTTTCGGTAAACTCTGGACACTTTCGTGCTTGAAAAGCACCGGAGGCTTCTGAGATACTGGAACCAGCGCACCTGGCACCCAATGATTATACCACGCTCAAAGTCGCTTAGGTCACTCGTTTTGCCTGTTCTAACGTTCAATCAAAAAGTAACTGAATGCCTCGATGCCTGTCTGCCTGCTTTATATAGCAAGCCGCGGCCAGATGACTGTCTGTGGGAGCGAACCATTTTAGTGAATTGGGTGGTGCACCTAATAAACTGGCCACTGAGTGTATATTTCCAGACTATGAGGTTGGTATAATACTGGGAAATTTTGAAGGTGATGATAATGCCCTTTTAGTGTATGACCTGTGTGAAAAGACAGCTTGAAAATTCTTTCTGTTTTGGTGGGATGGAGTTTTGGCGTTCCTGCCCACTGGGCACACACTGGTTGAATCAATGTTGTTTTCACGTCATTTCAAGGAAATTGCGTAGAACAAACGCGTAATAGACATTGAATTGGCGTCTATGCCCAGTGGGTGTTAACATCTCCAGGTGGTAAATTAATTATTAGACCAGTAAGAAAAAAAATTCCAAACCTCAATGCAAATCACAGCTAGTTTTCAGTTCTCCCCTTCCCACTCAGGCCACTCCCAGACTGTCCAAGCAAAATTATTGCTTGAAAATTGCTCTTTGCTAAGATGCAATTTTGGTTTCTTTTTAACCACTTTAATTTCAAACAATCACAGTAAGTTACTTAATTGTTACCCAGAAATTATTTGATAAACGTCTGCACTCCAGATTTTTTCAAATGGATTTCCTCACGAGCAGATGTTTCAGCTCCTCCTGTAGTTGAGTGAGGTTGTTGGTTCCTCTGAGGGGCTGGGAGCTGTGAATGTTTGATGTTCTGGATTGGTTTATGGTGGTGGTGAGGGCTATGTAGGTGGGGCAGCTCCTTGAGGCTGAGGAAGGCCCTCCTCTACAATTAGCACATTTGGTGTCTTTGTCTTTTGTGCACTCTTTAAGGTGATGGTTCTCCCCAAACCTCAACTGGTTTTTGCACTGGGTGGAGATGTGGTTCAACTTTAAAACATGACTAGACTGCGGTGGGTGAGTTTGCCTTTCCCACTCTGTAGAAGCCTTCGTGGAGGAGTCTGATGGAGTGTCCTGCTTTGGAAAGGTGGATTCTTGTGAAAGTGGTGGGGAGTTGTGTTTGACTGCTGATAATCCTGTTTTTCTTTCCCAGCTCTGTGCTGATGTCCTCAACTGGGATTGAGGCTCTTTGATGATGACTTGTTTCATCAGCCTCTCCTGTGGGTCTCCATCCCTCCTCTGCTGGGCTAGACGGTATGATGTCATAAGGTGAATGCACCAATTTGTAAGTCGCTCTGGATAAGAGCGTCTGCTAAATTACTTAAATGTAAATGTAAATAATTGTGACCCAGCGAAGGTGTCCTCAGGCCAGGGAGTGAGGTGCCTGTTCAGTGATGGGATGTCTTTTTAAATACAAAGATCCCTCCTCCTCAGATGAATCAGTTTGACCAATAAAATATTAGGTTTGCATTGCATGATCTCTTGTGTTATTTTGCTGTCGTTGTTGAAGGTGTTTTGGTGAAAGTTATCAATGACGACAGGGGTGATGGAATGGAGGGATTGACCAGGTTTACAGTTTGGTGGGTGTGGACCAGAGTCGGGGTTGGGTTTAATTTCACCATATCTTCCTTGGTTACTGGTTACTGGTTACCACTTCTGCGAAGGCTATTTCTGGTCTGGGGCAAAGCCAGGTAGGCCTAGAAAAGCATTGAGCCACTCCCTGGGCAAAACCATTGCCTCAACAAGCAGGGGTGCACATAAACCTAATTTATTAGCTGAAGACATTAAAGTAGAAGTTTCATAACATCACATAATATTTACAAGACTTTCTCAATCAAATTGTTGTACATTTTGAATATGAGAAATGTCATTAAATTAAATAGCTAGCACTAGGAAATGGGGAGTAAGACTTCATAGTTACAGTCTAGCCTACACATGTTTAACACCAGGGGTGTATTAATTAGTCGGATTCCATAGAAAAATGTTTTGCCTGTTGCAAAACGTTTTGCAACGGAAACTGTTTACTCCAACCGGAAAACGGACAAATTCAGGTAGGTCCCTCACTTTTTTGTTTTGTTTGCTCTGTTTGCTTCCATTTTGGTTCCTAGAGTAAAAGGTAAATGGTTTCTGTTGCAAATAACGTTTGGAAACAGATGAACATTTTTGCAACGGAATCCACTTAATTGCTACACCCTAGTATAAATACAGTGGCATGTTTTAATGTCTGCTACCTGGCAGCCTAGGCCTACCAGCATTTTGAACAGTCAGTTTACTTTCCTGTGGACATTTTGTCTCAAATTTCCAACGGGATGAGGACCAACCAAGTGGACAACCGGCAAAGTACGTTCAAATAACTATTTATTCAAAATTCTACAATACAAGTCACCTTCGCAGAAATTGCTGGCTTGCTATTAGGTCAGGACGCGTGCAATGTCTTCAAGAGGAGAGTGGGGCTCGATCTTGGTCGCGAGTGTGATGTACACAGGTACGCCTGTCGCCATCATCACACCTCATGGGCAACTGAACTCAGATCATACCTTCAAATTAACTCAACTGACTCTTACCGGAAAATATGTGCACATGCACCAGCCCAGGGCAGTGGTGTTTATCAGTAGGGTAGCTTTATGGCATAGAGTAGCCTACAGATAAACACCACTTTCAAATTGGAGAAGGTAAACACATTTGAGTGACAGGTCAGTTAATTTACCAACCACAGATGCAGAACTCAAATCATTTTGCATAAAATAAAATGGTGGAATTTCAATATTATGTGCCTTTAGATTTACATTAAAAAAAAAGTCTTCTCGTCACTCTGTTTGACTGAGAGGTAAAGCCCCAGGTGAGTCTTCTCTCATGTGAAGCGCTGTCAGTTTGCAGCAGGTTCAGCTCAAGACAGGGTTGAGGAGCTAGACAGAGGCACATTAGATGATTTATGTGTGTCTCCACAGCCTTTCAAAGATCAGCTGCACACACACACACACACACACACACACACTTTGGTCCTTAATGAGGCAGCTGATACTAAATGCTCCCTTGGGGATACCACCACTTACTGCCATGCTCCTTAACCGTGTGTGTGTGTGTGTGTGTGTGTGTGTTCTGTGTCAATATGTGTGCAAAGGATAATATCAGTCTTGTTGCAAGAAACAAAAGATGCATTGTCATGGTAACAGTAAGCATGAGAGAGGCAGGTCCACAGAAAGGGATGAGGCCCCAGCTTTCAGGATAATTTCACTTTCATATACTGGAGCCTGAAAGGCATGGTATAGGATCATCATCCCAGCTACACCCTAACTATGACAACGTCTAGGAGCAGAGTGTGAATTATGCAACAAAAGTAACACTTTTGGGGGGGGCTAATTTAACCATTCTCCTATTTGTTTAAAATGTAATTTGTACTGCTACAGTGGTAAATATGAAAATATAACCTTATTCCAAATGAAACGAAGACCCCTACATCTGTCTCATTGTTAAAACCATTTTTCCCCCATGTGGCTGCACTTGTCATTGAGGGACAGTTGTCACGATCGTTAGAATAACTGGACCAGTCAAGACACAGTCAAGATCCCACAAAGCGGGCCTCCCGGGTGGCGCAGTGGTCTAGGGCACTGCATCGCAGCGCTAGCTGTGCCACCAGAGGCTCTGGGTTCGCGCCCAGGCTCTGTCGCAGCCGGCCGCGACCGGGAGGTCCGTGGGGCGATGCACAATTGGCCTAGCGTCGTCCGGGTTAGGGAGGGTTTGGCCGGTAGGGATATCCTTGTCTCATCGCGCACCAGCGACTCCTGTGGCGGGCCGGGCGCAGTGCGCGCTAACCAAGGTAGCCAGGTGCACGGTGTTTCCTTCGAAACATTGGTGCGGCTGGCTTCCAGGTTGGAGGCGCGCTGTGTTAAGAAGCAGTGCGGCTTGGTTGGGTTGTGTTTCGGAGGACGCATGGCTTTCGACCTTCGTCTCTCCCGAGCCCGTACGGGAGTTGTAGCGATGAGACAAGATAGTAATTACTAACAATTGGATACCATGAAAAGGGGGTAATTATTATTTTTTTTTTAGATAAAAAGATCCCACAAAGCACAAAGGGGAAATGGCTGCCTAAATATGATCAGCAAATAAGAGATAACGACAAACAGCTGCCTCTGATTGGGAACCATACCTGGCCAACATAGAAACATAATCACCTAGATGACCCACCCTAGTCACACCCTGACCTAACCAACATAGAGAATAAAAAGCTCTCTATGGTCAGGGCGTGACAACAGTCCTGTATTTCAACCCTTTTTCAGGTGTCCTGACTTCTCTTTCTACAAAAAGGTCCCTTTGTCAGCAAGATGCATCAATTAATTCAGCCTACAAGAGTGTAGACCTAATGACAATCGCTGAATTGTCACGCCCTGACCGTAGAGAGCTTTTTATGTCTCTATTTTGGTTTGGTCAGGGTGTGATTTGGGTGGGCATTCTATGTTCATTTTCTATGTTTTGTATTTCTTTGTATTTGGTCAGGTGTGGTTCTCAGTCAGAGGCAGCTGTCTATCGTTGTCTCCGATTGAGAACCATACTTAGGTAGCTTTTTCCATCATGATTTATGTGGGCAGTTATTTTCTGTTTAGTGTTTTGCACCTTACAGGACTGTTTCGGTTATTCTCTTGTTATTTTGTTATAGTGTTCAGTTTTCAATAAAAAGCATGAACACTTACCACGCTGCGCTTTGGTCTGACTCCTCTTCTTCAGACGACGAAAACCGTTACATGAATGTCATGACACTTGGTGTTTTGTAACATATCTCTTTCCATTTATCAAATGGCTGGGTACACAGTGCACCGTATGGATGCTGGAATTATTTTGAAGTGATTTGCTTGACAATTAGATGAAACATCATGACTGTTAATGTTCATGCCACAGTAGAAGGTAATGAAATGTTTTAACGTTAAATTACATGTCTTTACTATTAGGCTCATAAAAACGTTTAATAGGGGGTGCTGTGGGAAGAAGAAAAACCTCCCCCTGAATGTCAAGGTATAATTCACGCTCTGTCTAGTGTGAGAGACAGATGGACAGAGCGCATGTTTGAATCAACAAACACATGCGTCATAGTGAGCACACACACACACACACACACACACACACACACACACACACACACACTCACACCTACCTGCTACTGCAAGTTGAGGGGGAAATTTATTTCAGACAGATGACATGATAAGAGAATAATTTCATGCTTCTGTGATTTCCCCTGCAGCCCACTCGCAGGCTGTGTGTGTGTGTGTGTGTGTAGTCCTCTCACAAGACTTATATGCTAGGGGCCAGAAACTTTTTCGATATAGAATCCAAATGCACCAAAAATTGTTGTGAGCAGGTATAAAATCTCAGTACCAACACTAGCTGTCAAAGCTGTTATTGAGACATCACAATGCTCAATGTTGATGTCACTCCACACATAAAAAAATGCTATACTAACACGTATGAAGGTAAGACGCAGGTGCAGACAATGTCGAAGTAATAAAAGTTGATTAAATCGAACACGGGCAGGCAAAGGTACAGGGCGGCAGACAGGCTCAGGGTCAGGGCAGGCAGAGGTCACTAATCCAGAGTAGTGGGGCAAAGGTACAGGGCGGCAGACAGGCTCAGGGTCAGGGCAGGCAGAGGTCAGTAATCCAGAGTAGTGGGGCAAAGGTATGGGACAGTAGGCAGGCTCAGGGTCAGGGCAGGCAGAAAGGTCAAAACTAGAAAACATTCACTATAGACAGGACAGGAGCAAGGGGAAAAACACTGGTGGGTATGAATGAACAAAACAAACTGGCAACAGGCAAACAGAGAACACAGGTATAAGTGCACAGGGGATAGTGGGGAAGATGGGCGACACCTGGAAGGGGGTGGAGACAATCACAAAGACAGGTGAAACAGATCTGGGTGTGACAATACTGTAAATCGCATGTCAAACTCATTCCACGGAGGGCTGAGTGACTGCGGGTTTTCACTCCTCCCTTGTACTTTGATGAAATAAGGTCACTAATTAGTAAGAAACTCCTCTCAACTGGTTGTCTAGGTCTCAATTGAAAGAAAAAATGATAAAAACCTGCAGACACTAGGCCCTCCATGGAATGAGTTTGACACCCTTGGTGTATACTATGGTAGGAATACTATAGTATTTACTGTGGTGTTTTTGAGAACTTTACTGTAGTATTTACAGTTTACAATAGTATAAATACTGTAGTAAAAAAAGTGTACTATACTGTCGTATTTACTACACTGTTGTATACTGTAATATTTACTTTAGTGTTTACTAAAGCGTTTCTGTTGTATTATTTTTGACATAGAAGTTGGGGGCTTGTTCCTTGAAGAAACCTAATGGAGAAATACTAAAATGTTCCATAACCTGTAGGTAGGTAGGTAGGTAGGACAAGGTTCTGAATGGAGAGTTCAGATCTTCTGCTCTTTTCTATAACCTGTAGGGAACACAATATATTGTCTATACTTGTCATGTAGGTTTCTCATTTACAGGTGGCACAAATTAGGATATGGGTGAAGGGAATGGGCAGGATATATACAAATTAAATACTATAGTTAAAAGAATGTAGCATTTCTGCTGACTGTAGTGTTTTTGCAGACATTTCTGTAGCTTTACTACAGTGATTTTTTTGTGCATAATACTGTAGTATTCTGCTGTAGTATACTGCAAAATTATATACTAATACTACATGTTAGCAGGATAATACAGTGTGTAGCAGTGGAGGCTCCTCAGAGGAGGAAGATCCTCAGTGAATTTCATAAAAATAAAATTCGTAAAACATGAAGTTAGCGTTTTTAGATTAAATAAATATAATCACGTCACCAAATAATTTATGAAAATACAGTAGTCTCAACAGCACAGTGTAGGGTAGCACCATGGTGTAGCCGGAGGGCGACTAGCTTCCATCCTCTTCTGGGCCATTGACTTCTGTACAATACCTAGGAGGCTCATGGTTCCCTTCCATAGACTTAGTCATTTTGAAAAACATTTCTTAAACTGAAGCAAACGGAACAAAAAGGGGATCAACATACCTGAATTTGTCTGATAGAAACTCTTGTTTGCAACTGTTGGACTAAGGTAACGTGCACGGTGGGAGTCGGGAAACAAGTACAGGGAGTGAAAAATGTAATCATAAATAGAGTGTAGTACTAAACAAAAAACACAAAAAGCGTACAGACATGAAACAGAGTAAATAACACCTGGGGAAAGAACCAAAGTGAGTGACAGATATAGGGGAGGTAATCAGGAAGGTGATGAAGTCCAGGTGAGTCTTGTGAGGCTCGTAACGATGGTGGCAGGTGTGCGTAATAATCAATAAACTGGCGACGTCAGGCGCCGAAAAGGGAGTAGACGTGACTAATGATTGCACCCTAAATCAGCTAGATGCAGGCGAGAGCATGCAAGGCGGTATTGAATGTGTCACTGTCTGTCCATGTGTCACTGTTTGTCACGTCAAATTGTGATCACCTAAGTTGTAAACTTGAATTCATAGGCTAGGTTGTAGCAACCTCATTATGGGTATACAGAAAATTAGAGTATCATGTAGTAGCCTAAACCTATCGCTGTTACAATGAACTGGGTGAATAGAATATGAATGACAGTCATCCAATATGCTGTAATAGAAATAAGGCCATGCTCATGAAGAAAATGAATCGTCCTCCCTCATCTTAAAACCTCTACAGGATCGGTGGATCTCCCGGGGGACGGTTGCCCTAATGTAGGCTAATGCGATTAGCATGAGGTCGTAAGTAACATTAAGAACATTTCTCAGGACATAGACATACCTGATGTTGGCAGAAAGCTTAAATTATTGTTAATCTAACTGCGCTGTCCAATTTTCCAATTTTAATTTTTTTTTTACGTTAGCTCAATCGTCCCGTGGATCAAATCAAATCAAATCAAATCAAATCAAATTTTATTAGTCACATACACATGGTTAGCAGATGTTAATGCGAGTGTAGCGAAATGCTTGTGCTTCTAGTTCCGACAATGCAGTAATAACCAACAAGTAATCTAACCTAACAATTCCACAACTACTACCTTATACACACACAAGTGTAAAGGGATAAAGAATATGTACATAAAGATATATGAATGAGTGGTGGTACAGAACGGCATAGGCAAGATGCAGTAGATGGTATAGAGTACGGTATATACATATGAGATGAGTACTGTAGGGTATGCAAACATAAAGTGGCATAGTTTAAAGTGGCTAGTGGTCCATGTATTACATAAGATGGCAAGATGCAGTAGATGATATAGAGTACAGTATATACATATACATATGAGATGAGTAATGTAGGGTATGTAAACATTATATTAAGTGGCATTGTTTAAAGTGGCTAGTGGTACATTTTTACATAATTTCCATCAATTCCCATTTTTAAAGTGGCTGGAGTTGAGTCAGTATGTTGGCAGCGGCCGCTAAATGTTAGTGGTGGCTGTTTAACAGTCTGATGGCCTTGAGATAGAAGCTGTTTTTCAGTATCTCGGTTCCTGCTTTGATGCACCTGTACTGACCTCGCCTTCTGGATGATAGCGGGGTGAACAGGCAGTGGCTTGGGTGGTTGTTGTCCTTGATGATCTTTATGGCCTTCCTGTGACATCGGGTGGTGTAGGTGTCCTGGAGGGCAGGTAGTTTGCCCCCGGTGATGCGTTCTGCAGACAACACTACCCTCTGGAGAGCCTTACGGTTGTGGGCGGAGCAGTTGCCGTACCAGGCGTTGATACAGCCCGACAGGATGCTCTCGATTGTGCATCTGTAGAAGTTTGTGAGTGCTTTTGGTGACAAGCCGAATTTCTTCAGCCTCCTGAGGTTGAAGAGGCGCTGCTGCGCCTTCTTCACGACGCTGTCTGTGTGGGTGGACCAATTCAGTTTGTCCGTGATGTGTACACCGAGGAACTTAAAACTTTCCACCTTCTCCACTACTGACCCGTCGATGTGGATAGGGGGGTGCTCCCTCTGCTGTTTCCTGAAGTCCACAATCATCTCCTTTGTTTTGTTGACGTTGAGTGTGAGGTTATTTTCCTGACACCACACTCCGAGGGCCCTCACCTCCTCCCTGTAGGCCGTCTCGTCGTTGTTGGTAATCAAGCCTACCACTGTAGTGTCATCCGCAAACTTGATGATTGAGTTGGAGGCGTGCATGGCCACGCAGTCGTGGGTGAACAGGGAGTACAGGAGAGGGCTCAGAACGCACCCTTGTGGGGCCCCAGTGTTGAGGATCAGCGGGGTGGAGATGTTGTTACCTACCCTCACCACCTGGGGGCGGCCCGTCAGGAAGTCCAGGACCCAGTCGCACAGGGCGGGGTCGAGACCCAGGGTCTCGAGCTTGATGACGAGTTTGGAGGGTACTATGGTGTTAAATGCTGAGCTGTAATCGATGAACAGCATTCTCACATGGGTATTCCTCTTGTCCAGATGGGTTAGGGCAGTGTGCAGTGTGGTTGCGATTGCGTCGTCTGTGGACCTATTGGGTCGGTAAGCAAATTGGAGTGGGTCTAGGGTGTCCGGTAGGGTGGAGGTGATATGGTCCTTGACTAGTCTCTCAAAGCACTTCATGATGACGGAAGTGAGTGCTACGGGGCGGTAGTCGTTTAGCTCAGTTACCTTAGCTTTCTTGGGAACAGGAACAATGGTGGCCCTCTTGAAGCATGTGGGAACAGCAGACTGGGATAAGGATTGATTGAATATGTCCGTAAACACACCAGCCAGCTGGTCTGCGCATGCTCTGAGGACGCGGCTGGGAATGCCGTCTGGGCCTGCAGCCTTGCGAGGGTTAACACGTTTAAATGTTTTACTCACCTCGGCTGCAGTGAAGGAGAGCCCGCAGGTTTTGGTAGGGGGCCGTGTCAGTGGCACTGTATTGTCCTCAAAGCGGGCAAAAAAGTTGTTTAGCCTGTCTGGGAGCAAGACATCCTGGTCCGCGACGGGGCTGGTTTTCTTTTTGTAATCCGTGATTGACTGTAGACCCTGCCACATACCTCTTGTGTCTGAGCTGTTGAATTGCGACTCGATTTTGTCTCTGTACTGGGACTTAGCCTGTTTGATTGCCTTGCGGAGAGAATAGCTACACTGTTTGTATTCGGTCATGCTTCCGGTCACCTTGCCCTGGTTAAAAGCAGTGGTTCGCGCTTTCAGTTTCACACGAATGCTGCCGTCAATCCACGGTTTCTGGTTTGGGAATGTTTTAATCGTTGCTGTGGGTACGACATCGTCAATGCACTTCCTAATGAACTCGCTCACCGAATCAGCATATTCGTCAATATTGTTGTTGGACGCAATGCGGAACATATTCCAATCAGCGTGATCGAAGCAGTCTTGAAGCGTGGAATCAGATTGGTCGGACCAGCGTTGAACAGACCTGAGCGCGGGAGCTTGTTGTTTTAGTTTCTGTTTGTAGGCTGGAATCAACAAAATGGAGTCGTGGTCAGCTTTTCCGAAAGGGGGGCGGGGGAGGGCCTTATATGCGTCGCGGAAATTAGTATAACAATGATCTAGAGTTTTTCCAGCCCTGGTAGCACAATCGATGTGCTGATAGAATTTAGGGAGTTTTGTTTTTAGATTAGCCTTGTTAAAATCCCCAGCTACGATGAATGCAGCCTCAGGGTGTGTGGTTTCCAGTTTACAAAGAGTCAGATAAAGTTCGTTCAGGGCCACCGATCCCGAAGAAGCTTTAAGAGGGGACACTGACCGCCACTGGTGTGTAGTATCCAGTGCGTATACAGTGTAGTATATAGTGCGTGAGGTTTCCCAGGTAGAGAGCTCCTGTATATTTTGTAAATATTTAATCACTTGTATGTGTTTTTTGTAAGAATCTTTTAACTTTCTTTTTGGTTTTGAATAGCCAAATGTGTATAGATCTGGTCTGGATTGCATCGATTGGTTTAATTCCCGTGAATTAATGGCAAGTCAGCTTTCTAAAGATAGCTAGCTAGTGTATTTTGATTTGAATGCACCAGCCTATGTTTTGTTGTTTCTACAGTCTCCTGAACCCAATGAGAAGGAAGACTACAATGCATGGCGAGCTGACATCGGTCTGGAGGAATGCTCAGAAGTTCTGAGCAGGTTTTCATCATAATGCTGAGTGAGTGGAGAGCTCAAAAACGAAATGCATCTCATTCTACAAGACCAGAGTCCACGGCTACGGAGAAGTCGCAGTCGGATGGCGGGGACGGCGATGGAGAGGCTCATCTCCCCTGTTGACCTCCCTCTGCTCAAGCCCTATTGACTATAGTTCCATCTGTTGGAGGCTTGAAACACTCAAATCTTTCAACTCCGGCTGAAAATCGTAGTCCAGACCTACTCTTATCATACAGTATCTGTTTTATTTGATTCTTGATTTGTCTCCCTTTTTCATGCCCTTTGAAATTATTTTTCTAATGCAAAGTGCTATAGAAGTTGAATAATAATAATAATTACTATAGTCTTCTACAGTGTGCTACAGTTTACCACAGAACTCTATAGTAAGTACTATAGTATTCCATAGTAAACAGATTTTTTTATTTTTTATATATGGTTGTTCTGACATTGTGATGAATACTGAAATCCAGAATCTGAACATTACAATGCAACAATTGTGACATTGTGACATCATTGGCATCCTGGCTACTGAAGGGTTGGTATGACATCATAATGCACAGATGCATGAAATCAAGCATCATTTTAGCAAAGGTTATTTTGGTAATGTCACAATGCATGCAACATCAATGGAGCTGCTCAAATATGCAAATCATATCTGTTCCATACACTGACTAATCGTGTGTGTGTGTTTCTGGTGTATGGCTCGCTTCATGCTTCAAAGCTCTTGGAAAGCAGCAGCTAATTAAAAATGCAAATTGCACTCAGAGCTGATCTGAGAGAAATGATAATTACTCCATTATGGCACCAAAGTGTGTGTGTGTATAAGGTTGTGGGTGTGTTGCTAATGTCACCAGTCCTCAGAGGGTGAAATGGATGTCAGAAAGACGTTCAGAATTCTGACGTTCAGCACCACAGGGCAAAAGCCAGGGGCCTCAAACGTAAATGTATCAAAGGTGTTTGTGGAGAAAAATACTCTAATGCCCGATGTCCAGCAGATGCGTATTATTTTTGTATTGCCAGATGTCTAGCCCACATTTTCCGTACATGATGCACATGTGCCTCACTTTTCAACTAGTCTGTGTGTGTACTTCCGTTTGTACCACAGCAGGGGAAAGTAATGCATGAGTTGAATATTTAACCACGCGGTAGACAGAACGCACCGCAGCCTAGTGCGGCATCCCTGACATAGAGTTGCTCCATCGACCATGAACGACTTCCACCGGAACACAAAGAGGTTTTAATACATCCGGTTGGACATGAGGCGTTGACCTTGCGTGTGCCCGTTTCCCTCAAAGGTTGGTATTTCTCCATTTTGAATTTCACGGGAAAGTGTGCCTATCTCCATGCACAGCTCAGACCATGTGTATGCACAACTTCTAGTGGTGGAAGAATTACATGCAAATGCTGTTATTCTGGGGGAAATGGAAGTGTGTGACGCACAGCAATTCTAATCATGGTAAGCTAATACAAACATGAAAACAGATGCCTCTGCCGTTGGTAAGGAATTGGGATCGTTTAGCAGCATGCACATAGCCTAATATGTTTCTTTGACTTGTATTATATGGGCCCAAATCATATTTTCTGACATGACTGGTTTATTCCTGCTACACAACAAATATTAGCCTACCATTTGTCCATCACTCATTCAATAGCCAAGCATGCTGGCAAGTAAATAAACCAGTAGCCTACACAGTATAGGTAGCCTACAGTATTGCTGTGAGAAAGGAGCGTGACATACTGTAGCCTAAATAATCTCAGTCTATTCCAGGACAGGAGATCGAAACACAATCATATTTCGATAAACAAAATATTGAACAACAATTCGTCTTTTGGATAGAAGTGTGGGCTGTGGAATTTACTTTAAAATAGTTCAAATAGACAACCGATCATACAGAATTGGTGGCCAGTGTTGGCAGTCGATTTAAGCGACATGCATTTTTAGTTTGAAACATTCTGCCCACAAACCCACAAATGTGATCAAATTGACCATTTGGCTTTCTTTTAGAAACTGACATGGCCCAGTTCCAACATTTCCAAATCATACAGCAAATGAGGGCATTTTGGTTACCGTAAAAGGTGAATGGAGGGTGTTTTCCAGGCGAGTGTGTAGCACTCGTTCACCGGCGCACTAATAGTATGGCGCTACAATCTCCACTTACGCCAGAATTTAGTAATACATCTATGCACCGTTGATAAATGAGGCCCAGTCCTGGACGATGGATAGTGATATCCTGAACTCCATTTCCCTTATTTGTTCCTGCCCATTATAAGAAGAAGAGTAATTTCCCAGCGAGATTCACATTATTTATTTTGCCATAAAGGGAACAGGAAACAGCCAGGTTCCTTCCAATGGAATTGCCTCTCCAATTATCATATTAATGGGCTTCTGATGGTGTCTCTCTCTTTCTGGCAATTGGACTCAGACTATGATAGCAAATCACACGCGCATGCACGTACCGTGGGGAACAGTCTACAGCAATCACACATGAAGAAACCCTAATGGCCCTACAGGGCCGAAGCTGGCCACCTTATTGGGAAATGTCTACCAAACATTGAAAACAGAGAGCTACTCACCTTAGTGTGACTTTTTATATGTTGAACAACACTATTTGTCAACACATCTAAATATTAAAATCGTATTTGCCACATGCTTTGTGAACAACGGGTGTAGACTAACAGTGAAATGCTTACTTACGGGTCATGTTCCAACGATGCAGAAAATTGTGACACAAGGAATAAATACACAGTGAATAACGAATAACAATAATGCGTAAAAATAAAATGGCTGTATACAGGGAGTACCAGTACCGAGTCGATCTGCAGGGGTATGAGGTAGTTGAAGTACATTAGCTATAGGTAGGGTTAAAGTGACTAGGCAACGTGTGTGTGTGTGTGTGTGTGTGTGTGTGTGTGTGTGTGTGTGTGTGTGTGTGTGTGTGTGTGTGTGTGTGTGTGTGTGTGTGTGTGTGTGTGTGTGTGTGTGTGTGTGTGTGTGTGTGTGTGTGTGTGGCATCAGT
Organism: Salvelinus fontinalis; assembly: GCF_029448725.1. Classification (NCBI taxonomy): domain Eukaryota; kingdom Metazoa; phylum Chordata; class Actinopteri; order Salmoniformes; family Salmonidae; genus Salvelinus; species Salvelinus fontinalis. The sequence goes on from NC_074690.1 coordinate 39,410,367, forward strand.
ATGCATGTGTGCGCATGTTATGTGTGTGTGGGTTATGTGGTTTATGTGCAGGTAGTCCGGGTAACCATTTGATAAGCTTTGTAGCAGTCTTGTTTACCAGTCTTATGGCTTGGGCGTAGAAGCTGTTCAGGGTCCCGCTTGCAGTGCAGTAACAGAGAGAGTAGTCTATGGCTTGGCCAGTGGTGGTCGATTCCGTTTAAGATGATGGAGGATTATTTTTTTAATGGACATGGCCATATTTCACCCAAAACCCTGACAAACTTTTACAGATGCACAATCTAGAGCATCCTGTCGGGCTGTATCACAGCATGGTACGGCAACTGCACCACCCATAACCGCAAGGCTCTCCAGAGGGTGGTGCGGTCTGCACAACGCATCACCGGGGGCAAACTACCTGCCCTCCATGACACCTACAGCACCTGATGTCACAGGAAGGCCATAAAGATCATCAAGGATACAACCACCTAAGCCACTGCCTCTTCACACACCTACCATCCAGAAGGCAAGGACAGTACAGGTGCATCAAAGCTGGGACCGAGAGACTGAAAAACAGCTTCTATCTTAAGGCCATCAGATTGCTAAACAGCAATCACTAACTCAGAGTGGCTGCTGCCTACATTGAGAACCAATCACTGGCCACTTTAATAAATGGATCACTAGTCACTTTATACAATGCACTCTAAATAATGCCACTTTAATAATGTTTACATATCTTACATTACACATATCACATGTATATACTGTATTTTATACCATCTATTGTACCTTGCCTATGCGCGTCGGCCATCGCGCATCCATATACGTACATGTTCTCATTCACCCCTTTAGATTTGTGTGTATTAGGTAGTTGTTGGGGAAATGTTAGATTACTTGTTAGATATTACTGCACTGTCGGGAACTGGAAGCACAAGCATTTCGCTACACTCGCATTAACATCTGCTAACCATGTGCATGTGCCAAATGAAATGTGATTTGATTTGATTTGATTACAGCATATAGGATGACTGTCATTCACATTCCATTAATCCAGTTCAATGTAACATTGATAGGTTTAGGTACCTACATGACGCTCGAATTGTCCCTGTACCCATCATTTACTACAACCTAGCCTATGAATGAAAGTATACAACGTAGTTGCACAGGTTCGAGAGCATTTTGAGTAATCAAGGTGACAGACAGTGACACATTCAGTACCGCATTGCACACTCTTGCCTGCATCTAGATGACCTAGAGTGTAATCATTAGTCCAACAGTTGCAAACAAGAGTTTCTATTGGACAAATTCAAGCTTACCTTGACTTGCAAGCGTTCCAGTGTTGGATAGCCATAGCCAGCTAGCTAACATCGCATCCCTGGTGTTTGAGTAGGCTGAACTAGCTAGCTCCATTCAAGGCTAGCAGGAATAGTAAGGGAAAGTGAAAGTGAAAAAATATATTACAAAATATAGCTAGCTCTCTCTCTCTCTCTCTCTCTCTACCTCTCTCTCTCTTTCTGTCTTTCTCTCTTGCTTCTCCTTAATTTTGGAAAAAAATTGTTTGTTCAAAACAGTTCTACTATTGTCTTCCTCTCTCTTTCAGTAAACTAGTCACCACATGTTATGCAATGCAGTGTTACTGATGTCACCATGGTGCAATTTATTTTCTTCCTCTGACACAGCTTGATATAGAGGTCCTGAATGGCAGGGAGCTCAGATCTAGTGACACACTGGGCAATACTCAGCACTCTCTGTAGCGCCTTGTGGACGGTTGCCTTGCAGTTTCCGCACCAAGCGGTAATGCAGCCAGTCAAGATGCTCTCAATGTTGCAGCTTTTGAAATTTTTGAGCATCTGAGGGACCATGGCAAATCTTTTCAGCCTGATGAGGGGGAAAAGGTGTTGTCGTACCCTCTTCACAACTGTGGGGGTGTGTACCTTGTTAATTCCTTAGTGATGTAGACACCGAGGAACTTTAAGCTCAGGACCCGCTCCACTACAGCCCCATCGATGTGGATAGGGGCGTGCTCACCCCTGCGTTGCCTGTAGTCCGTGGTCAGCTCCTTCGTCTTGCTGACATTGAGGGAGGGGTTGTTGTCTTGGCACCACACTGCCAGGTCTCGGACCTCCTCCTATAGGCTTCATCGATGTCTGTGATCATGATGATGGTGTTTTAGTCGTGCACGGTCACACAGTTGTGGGTAAAAAGGGAATACAGGAGGTGTGTGTCTGTGTGTCTGTGTGTATGAGAGAGAGATACAAAGAGAGAGAGAGAGAGAGACAGCCTAAACCCCTTGAAAACAACACTAGACACTATGGTCACAAAACTTTTACTATCTCATCCTGGAATATACAAGGTCTGAGGTCATCTGCCTTTGGTCGTGTTGGATTCTGGGGTAAACTTTGAACATTGTTATACTCAGAAGTACAGGAAAATTATTAACATTGGGGCGGCAGGGTAGCCTAGTGGTTAGAGCGTTGGACTAGTAACCGGAAGGTTGCAAGTTCAAATCCCCGAGCTGACAAGGTACAAATCTGTCGTTCTGCCCCTGAACAGGTAGTTAACCCACTGTTCCTAGGCCGTCATTGAAAATAAGAATTTGTTCTTAACTGACTTGCCTAGTTAAATAAAGGTAAAAAAAACAACAACAAAAAAAAACATAAGAGACATGAGGGGTGTCATAAGGAAGCTTGGGCGGAGTGCAGGAAAAACAATTGCATGTGACAGTACTGATAAGGGAAGAAACCATTGAAGGCTCATATCACTTAGTTCCCTGCTTAGCAAGAATAATGTGATGTTTAAAGATAAGGAGGAGACAACCTAAAGTGGGGTATGAATACCTCCAGGCGGGAAGCCATTTTCTTTGTCAGAATTACAGCTGTAACGACCCTTTGGGAAGAATTAAACTTGGTTAAGCTTCTCTAGTGTCCGTGAGTTATTTACTCTGAAAAATTTGAACCTAACAGTCTAAAGAGCAGGAACCGAGACTGCGTCAAATAAATTGGAAATACAGACATTGTCATCCTACAAGAAACATGGTATAGAGGAGATGGACCCACTGGTTGCCCTCTAGGTTACAGAGAGCTGGTAGTCCCAACCACCAAACTACCAGGTGTGAAACAGAGAAGAGACTCAGGGGGTATGATAATTTGGTAACCACTAGGCTACCTGCCGCAGACCTAACCCACTCTATTAAATTAGTCTAAACAGGAACATTTTACATCTGGCTAGAAATGTATAAGGAAATTATCTCAACAAAGAAACATTTCCTCCTGTGCATTACCTATATCCCCCCAATACATCAAATCAAATCAAATCACATTTAATTTGTCACATACACATGGTTAGCAGATGAAAATGCGAGTGTAGCGAAATGCTTGTGCTTCTAGTTCCGACCCTGCAGTAATATCTAACAAGTAATCTAACAATTTTACAACAACTACCTTATACACACAAGTGTAAAGGAATGAAATAAACATTAAAAAAAGAAAATACTGCATAGTTTCCTGAGAGGCGGCCATCTCTGTCGGCGCCGGATTATAAAATCCCCATACTTTAACGATGACAGCTTCTCCATTCTAGAGGGGGAGATCAACCATTTCCAGGCCCAGGGACATGTACTAGTCTGTGGTGACCTAAATGCCAGAACTGGACAAGAACCTGACACTCTCAGCACACAGGGGGACAAACACCAACCTGGAGATGACAGTATTCCCACCCAAATATGCCCCCCTAGACACAACTATATATATATAAAAAATGTTTACCTTTATTTAACTAAGCAAGTAAGTTAAGAACAAATTCTTATTTTCAATGACAGCCTAGGAACAGTGGGTTAACTGCCTTGTTCAGGGGCAGAACAACACATTATTACCTTGTCAGCTCGGGGATTTGATCTTGCAACCTTTTGGTTACTAGTCCAACGCTCTAACCACTGGCTACCTGCCGCCCCTAACTATGACAAAATAACCAACAAAAACAGGTTACAACTCCTGCAGCTCTGTCGCACACTGGGTCTGTACAATAGTAGGCTTCGAAGGAAACTCCTATGGTAGGTACACCTACAGCTCATCCTTTGGCAGGAGTACTGTAGATGACTTTATCACTGACCTCAATCCAGAGTCTCTCAGAGTGTTCACAGTCAGCCCTCTAACACCCCTATCAGATCACAGCAAAATCACAGTCTGCTTGAACAGAGCATTACCTAATCATGATGCATGAACGTCAAAGAAACTACACATTATTAAGAAATGCTATAGATGGAAGGAAAGTAGTGTAGAAATCTACCAAAAAACAACTAGGAAACAACAAATTCAATCCCTTTTAGACAACTTCCTGGACAAAACATTTCACCGTAATTGTGAAGGTGTAAACTTGGCAGTAGAAAGCCTACACAGTATATTTAACCTTTCAGCTTCCCCATAAAATCAAAAAATGTCAAGCAGACAACATAAGAAAATGAACAACAAAGACAAATGGTTTAACAAAGAACGCAAAAACCTAAGAAAGAAATTGAGAAACCTATCCAACCCCAAAAAAATAGAGACCCAGAAAACCTGAGTCTATGCCTTCAGTATGGTGAATCACTAAAACAATACAGAAATACACTACGCAAAAAAAAGGAACAGCAGGTCAGAAATCTGCTCAATGGAATTGAAGAATCCATAGAATTTAACCACTTCTGGGAAAATTGGAACACACTAAACAAACAACAACACGAAGAGTTATCGATCCAAAATGGAGATCTATGGATAAGCCAATTCTCCAATCTTTTTGGCTCTAAAACAAAAAAAAAACAGCAAAAGCATATACAAGATCAATTACAAATCTTAGAATAAGCTTTTAAAGACTACCAGAACATGCTGCATTCTCCAATTTCATTGAATGAACTAAAGGACAAAATGCAAACCCTCCAACCCAAAAAGGCCTGCGGTGTTGATGGGATCCTAAATTAAATAATAAAATATACAGACCACAAATTTCAATTGGCTATACTTAAACTCATTAACAGCTCATTAACATTAACACCTCAGCTCTGGCATTTTCCCCAATATTTGGAACAAAGGAATGATCACCACAATCCACAAAAGTGGAGACAAATTTGATCCCAATAACTACTGTGGGATATGTGTCTAGCAACCTTTGGAAAATCCAATGCATTATCATTAAAACTTCTTAGCCCCTTTTACAGAATTTACGCCTGACTGACATGCCGAAAGTAAACTGCCTGTTACTCAGGCCCAGAAGCCAGGATATGCATGTAATTGGTACCATTGGATAGAAAACACTTTGAAGTTTGTAGAAATGTTAATATAATGTATGAGACTATAACACAATTGATATGGTAAGAGAAAATCCAAAGAAAAACCAACCAGAACTTTTTTTTTGCGATCCCATGCTCTTATAATGGAAAGCTATGGGTCCTATGCAATTCCAGCTCCCAGATTGCAATTCCTATTGCTTCCTCTAGATGTATTTGTTCAAGGTTTGTTCAAGGTTTCAGGCTTGTTTCTTCCAAAACAAGGAAGAATTTTGAGTTTTGGTACAGGGAGTCACGGTTGGAAATCAGTCTGTCGACGTGTGACGAAGATTGAACATACTACTATTGAACATACTTCTTTCCGTATGAAATATTATAGTTTAATTACATTTTAGGGTACCTGAGGATTGAGTAGAAACGTAGTTGGACTTGTTTTAACAAAGTTTAGCGGTAGCTTTTTGGATTCCTTTGTCTGCATGTTGAACGAGTGGATTACTGAAATTGATGGCGCCAACTAAACAGACCTTTGGGATATAAAGAAGGATTTTATCTATCAAAATGACAATGCATGTTGTAGCTGGGACCCTGTGGATTGCAAATAGAGGAAGATTTTCAAAAGGTAAGTGATTTTTTAATCGCTATTTGTGATTTTATGAAGCCTGTGCTGGTTGAAAAATATGTTGATGTGGGGCGCCGTCCTCAAATAATATGCTATGTAATACAGCTTTTACAGCTTTTCGCTGTAAAGCCTATTGTAAATCGGACAATGCAGTTAGATTAACAAGATTTTAAGCTTTTAACTTCTTTGATATAGGGGGCAGCATTTTCACTTTTGGATGAATTGCGTGCCCATAGTGAACTGCCTCATACTCTGTCCCAGATGCTAATATATGCATATTATTATTACTATTGGATAGAAAACACTCTGCAGTTTCTAAAACTGTTTGAATGATGTCTGTGAGTATAACAGAACTCATATGTTAGGCAAAAACCTGAGAAAAAATCCAAACAGGAAGTGAAAATTCTGAGAGTGGTCGTTGTTAAAGTCATCACCTATTCATATCCCTGTAATATATGGATCTGTTTGCACTTCATACACCTTCCACTAGATGTCAACAGTCAGTAGAACGTGGAATGAAGATTATGCTGTGTTGTGGGACCGGATGGGAGGGGAATGAGTCAGTGGTCTGGCAGATTGCCAGTTCTTGGTCACGTGCTTTCCTCATGTTGTCGCCTTGCGTTCCATTACTTATACAGACATAAAAGAATGCTTCGGTTGGATATAAATGATAACAACATCCTGAAGATTGATTCTCTACTAAATTTGACCAGTTTCTTCGACCTGGAATATAACTTTTTGAAGTTTTCGTCCGACGTTTGCCTGCATCTGTGCGAGCGTTTGGAGACGTGTACTACACATGCTAGCAAAATTAGCTAATTGGACATAAGTAATGAACATTATCGAACAAAACAACAATTTATCGTGGAACTAGGATTCCTGGCACTGCATTCTGATGAAGATAATCAAAGGTAAGGGAATATTTATGATGTAATTTCGTATTTCTGTTGACTCCAACATGGCGGAGAAATGTTGTTAAATCTGAGTGCCGTCTCAGATTATTGCATGGTGTGCTTTTTACGTAAAGTTAAAAAAAAAATCTGACACAGCGGTTGCATTAAGAACAAGTGTATCTTTAATTATATGTAAAACATGTATCTTTCATCAAAGTTTATGATGAGTTTTTCTATTATTTGACGTGGCTCTCTGTAATTACTCCGGATATTTTGGAGGCATTTCTGAACATGGCGCCAATGTAAACCGTGATTTGTGGATATAAATATGCACATTATCGAAAAAAACATAAATGTATTGTGTAACATGATGTCATATGAGTGTCATCTGATGAAGATGTTCAAAGGTTAGTGATTCATTTTATCTCTATTTCTGTTTTTTGTTACTACTATCTTTTGCTGGAAAAATTGCTGTTTTTCTGTAGTTATGTACTGAGCTAACATAATTGTTTGGTGTGCTTTCCCCGTAAATCCTTTTTGAAATCAGACATGTTGGCTGGATTCACAACATGTGTAGCATTAATTTGGTGTCTTTCATGTGTGATTTCAGAAAGATTGATTTTTTTAGTAATATATTGAAATTTGGCGCGCTACATTTTTTCTGGATTTTGGCCAAGTGGGACGCTACCGTCCCACCTATCCTAAAGAAGTTAACCGATATAAGATACTTGTATGTTCATAAATGTTTAATATTACAATTATTTATTTGAATTGCGCGCCCTCCAATTCCACAGGATGTTGTCGTCAGGTGTCCCGCTGACGGGACGCCTAGCACTACAGCACACTTGTACATTTCCTAAGTGAAAAAAATTGTACTGAGCAAATGTCAAATTGGCACTTTACCAAATTACCATACGACAGACCACATATTCACCCTGCACACCCTAATTGACAAACAAACAAGGCAAAGTCTTCTCATGCTTTTGACTGAATTGGACATGACAGCCTGCTATACAAATTGAAGGAAAGCGGTGTTGGGGGATACACATACAACATCCATGTAATCCATGTACACAAACAGGAAGTGTGCAGTTAAAATTGGCAAAAAAACACACACATTTCTTTACACAGGGTCGTGGGTTGAGACAGGGATGCAGCTCTTCAACATACAGTTCATTCGGTAAGTATTCAGACCCCTTGAATTTTTCCACATTTTGTTACGTTACAGCCTTATTCTAAAATGGATTAGGGAGGTGACCATGAACCCAATGGTCACCCTGACAGAGCTCCAGAGGTCCTCTGTGGAGATGGGAGCACCTTCCAGAAGGGCACCATCTCTGCAGTACTACACCAATCAGGCCTTTATGGTAGAGTGGACACATGGAAGCCCGCTTGGAGTTTGCCAAAAGTCACCTAAAGGACTCAGACCATGAGAAAGAAGATTCTCTGGTCTGATGAAACCAAGATTGAACTCTTTGGCCTGAATGCCAAATGTCATGTCTGGAGGAAACCTGGCATCATCCCTAAGGTGAAGCATGGTGGTGGCAGCATCATGCTGCTGTGGGGATGTTTGCAGCTGCAGGGACTGGGCGACTAGTCAGGATCGAGGGAAAGATGAACTGATCAAAGTACAGAGAGATCCTTGATGAAAACCTGCTCCAGAGCGCTCAAGACCTCAGACTGGGGCAAAGGTTCACCTTCCAACAGGACAACGACCCTAAGCACACAGCCAAGATAACGCAGGAGTGGCTTCGGACCAAGTCTCTGAATGTCATTGAGTGGCTCAGCCAGTGCCTGGACTTGAACCTGATTGAACATCTCTGGAGAGACCAGAAAATAGCTGTGCAGCGACGCTCCCCATCCAACCTGACAGAGCTTGAGAGGATCTGCACAGAATAATGGGAGAAACTCCCCAAATAGAGGTGTGCCAAGCTTGTAGCGTCATACTCAAGAAGACTCAAAACTGTAATCGTTGCCAAAGGTGTTTCAACAAAGGACTGAGTAAAGGGTCTGAATACTTGTGTACATGTGATATTTCAGTTTTTTATTTTTAATACATGTTCAAAAATAAGACAATTATGGGGTATTGATGAGGGCAAAAAACAATTTGATCCATTTTAGAATAAGGCTGTAATGTAACAACATGTGGAAAAAGCCAAGGTGTCTGAATACTTTCCGAATGCACTTAATATATCAACGAATTAGCGAAGGCACTAGAACAGTCTGCAGCACCCAGCTTTACCCTACTAGAATCAGAAGTCAAATGTCTACTGTTTTCTGATGGTTTGGTGCTTCTGTCCCCAACCAAGGATGGCCAAAAGCCTGGGCCCTGACAGTCAATCTCATCAAGACAAAAAATAATGGTGTCCAGTTGCCAGGACCACAAATACAAATTCCATTTGGACACCATTGCCCTAGAGCACACAAAAAACTATACCTAGGGCCTCCCGGGTGGCGCAGTGGTCTAGGGCACTGCATCGCAGTGCTAACTGCGCCACCAGAGTCTCTGGGTTCGCGCCCAGGCTCTGTCGCAGCCGGCCGCGACCGGGAGGTCCGTGGGGCGACGCACAATTGGCATAGCGTCGTCCGGGGTTGGGAGGGTTTGGCCGGTAGGGATATCCTTGTCTCATCGTGCTCCAGCGACTCCTGTGGCGGGCCGGGCGCAGTGCGCGCCAACCAAGGGGGCCAGGTACACGGTGTTTCCTCCGACACATTGGTGCGGCTGGCTTCCGGGTTGGAGGCGCGCTGTGTTAAGAAGCAGTACGGCTGGTTGGGTTGTGCTTCGGAGGACGCATGGCTTTCGACCTTCGTCTCTCCCGAGCCCGTACGGGAGTTGTAGCGATGAGACAAGGTAGTAATTACTAGCGATTGGATACCACGAAAATTGGGGAGAAAATGGGATAAAAAAAAAAAAAAACTATACCTACATCGACCTAAACGTCAGCACCACAGGTAACTTCCACAAAGCTATGAACGATCTGAGAGACAAGGCAAGAAGGGCCTTCTTCGCCATTAAAGGGAACATAAAATTCGACATCTCAATTAGGATCTGGTTAAAAATAGTTGAATCAGTTAAATCCGTCGTTGCCCTTTATGGTTGTGAGGTCCAGGGTCCGCTCACCAACTAAGAATTCACAAAATGGAATAAACACCAAATTTCATTTTTTGCATTCATAATTCTGCAAAAACATCCTCTGTGTACAACGTAAAACACCAAATAATGCATGCAGAGCAGAATTAGGCCGATACACGCTAATGATCAAAATCCAGAAAAGAGACGTTAAATTCTACAACCACCTAAAAGGAAGTGATTCCCAAACCTTCCAAAACAAAGCCATCACCTATAGAGAGATTAACCTAGAGAAGAGTCCCCTAAGCAAGCTGGCCCTGGGGCTCTGTTCGCGAACACGAACAGACCCCACAGAGCCCCAGGACAACAACAGCAACACAATTAGGCCCAACCAAATCATGAGAAAACAAAAAGATAATTACCTGACACATTAGAAAGAATTTACCAAAGAACAGAGCAAACTGGAATGCTATCTGGCGCTAAACAGAGATTACACAGTAACAGAATACCTGACCACTGTGACTGACCCAAAATGAAGGAAAGCTTGGCCTTGCTATTGAGAGAGGCCACCGTAGACAGACCTGGCTCTGAAGAGAAAACAGGCTGTGGGTACACTGCCCACAAAATGAGGTGGAAACTGAGCTGCACTTCCTAACATCCTGCCAAATCTATGACCGTATTAGAGACACACTTTTCCCTCAGACCCAAAGAATTCCAAAACAAATCCAATTTTGATGAACTCCCATATCTATTGGATGAAATAACATAGAGTTCCATCACAGCAGCAAGATTTGTGACCTGTTGCCACAAGAAAAGGGCAACCAGTGAAGAACAAACACCACTGTAAATACAACACATATTTGTGTTTATTTATTGTCCCTTTTTACTTCAACTATTTACACTGCATATAGCCTATTCCTTTGAAACTAATGAGTGTAACATTTCGAGTTAATTTTTGATTATTTCACTTTTGTTTATTATCTATTTCACTTGCTTTGGCAATATTAACCTATCTTTCCCAAGCCAATAAAGCCCTTCGAATTGAATTGAATTGAGAGATGAGGGGTTAGACTGGTTGACCCTCATAATGGCTTTCCCACATCTGTGAGCCATGAGGGAGCACAGAGGCATCAGTTAGAGGCCTGTTTGGTCTATTAAATGAGCGGTCTTGTTTCTGTCCTTGAGCCAAGGGCTGTTACTGCTAATCTGAATCACATTACTGATCCTTTGCAAATAAAAACAGTGGTTACAGTGAATGAATTATGCCTCAAGGTGTATTACGCCCCTCTGTAGCACCTTGCGGTCGGGTGCCTTGCAGTTTCCGTACCAAATGGGGATGCAGCCTGTCAAGATGCTCTCAATGTCGCAGCTGTAGCACTTTTTGAGGATATGAGGGACCATGCCAAATCACTTCAGCCTCCTGCGGGGGAAGAGGCGCTGTCGTGCCTTCAATGTTGCAGCTGTAGAGAACAGAAGGTGTGTGTGTGTGTATGTGTGTGTGTGTGGATGAGCAAGAGAGAGGAGGGGTCAGACTGGTTGACCCTTGGCTTTCCGACGTCTGTGAGCCCTGAGGGAGCTAGCCACAGGCACCGTCTGAAACCAACACCACAAACAGAAACAGAGGTTGTGTGTGTGTGTGTGTGTGTGTGTATGCGTGGGTGCGTGTGTGTGTGTGTTTGCTGGGCTGGCGAGAAACTCAGAGGCATCAGTTAGAGGCCTGTTTGGTCTATTAAATGAGCAGTCCTGCTTCTGTCCTTGTAACATGAGCCAAGGGCTGTTATTGCTAATCTGAATCACATTACTGATCCTTTGCATATAAAAAGAAAGCTGTTACAGTGAATGACTTCTGCCTCAAGGTGTGTATGTGTGTGTGTGTGTGTGTGTGTGTGTGTGTGTGTGTGTGTGTGTGTGTGTGTGTGTGTGTGTGTGTGTGTGTGTGTGTGTGTGTGTGTGTGTGTGTGTGTGTGTGTGTGTGTGTGTGTGTGTGTGTGAGATCTGTCCAATTTATTGTGAGATTAATATAACTGAGACAGGAAAGTGATGTGTGATTTGTGTTAGACTGTTGCTTTGACACACTTGTGACAACCCTCCCTCTCTGTCTGCCGAATTCTTTCTTTTTGATCTTGTTTTCCTTATTAGGATGTCGGTGGGCGGAGCTGGGAGGGTCGTCAGCGACATGGGACACACCTGGGCTCGGGTGTGTCCCGGGATAAATACACCTCTTCACCATTCATTGAGGAGACTCTCTCTATGCAGACGCACTAATAGATTTTGGTTGTGACAGTTTGTTTGTTTGCTTTGGCATCTTTCATCACCCCTCATTATCACATTAATGCACGCAAACACTCACGTACACTACTGATTACTGACTACACACACCATTGTTAATTGTATTTAGTTTACTTCAGTTAATAAATATATTTTGTTATTCCTTATCTCCACGTTGTCTCCCTTTTTGTTACGGACTTCGAGCCGGTTCGTGACACTCTACACGCTTGTATTTGAGACAGTGGCTGGTATTGGAGCTTCAGACTGGTTGCCACACTGTAGAGTGTAAAGGGACATTATCCATTCCTGTCAGAGATAGTAAATATGCGTGTCCCAGCTTCATCAGTGGTTCTTCTATGCACCTCTCGGCCAAACATCTGTCTATCAATGCATGGATTCACCTATCCATCTTTTCCCATCAATCTCTACATTGCTTCTCAATTCCTTTCGTTGTCTCTAAATTTTCTCCCTCAATCCATCTGTCTCACCCTCTCATCACTCTCTCCATTGCCTTTCTGTCGTTCCGTTTTTCATCTCTCTCTCTCTCTTATGCATCTGTTTCTCTTCTTCACTGCTCTACTCATTCTCGTTTCCTCTCTCAATCACTTTCTCTAAGAATGCACACATACACACACACACACATTTACATACATTTCCCTCTGAAATGTCGGAATATGTGTATGGACAAAATGGGGCAGGTAAATTCATTTGACTGATGAATAAATGCTATGGGATTACAATGATGACAGAACTACGTGAGTTCGTATTTTGAATTTTGTGGTCGCACATTGAGATTCGTAGTTGCAAGTACGATTCGCAAATGTGCAATGGAATTTTGCAAGCTTGTATCATGATGTGGAAAGATTTAACAACGTCTCTAACTTGTAACTTGACATTTGAATACATTCAGTAAGATTTGGAAGTGTCATTCATTTTCAGAATTATTACAAATCCATTTGCGAGTATGAATATTCTTCTGTGAATCAAAAAAACACTTGCAGATTTTGAATCTGCACGCTCTGAGTTCTGTCACTGTTGTCATGTTACCAAGAGATTCGTAAGCTTGTAAAACATTTTGTAAGTTTGTAGAAAGATATTTACAAGTGAAAATGAGATTTGCGCTCTGGGGGCTGGACCTTTTACTCCTGCCCGATCAGTTCCCTCTGCCAAAACCACAACCTCCTAATCATTGGCTGGATTGTTCCATCAATCAAATCTCAGGAAGTAGACCCACATGAGCAAGAAAGGATGAAGTGAATGAAACAAAACGATCTACTTGAAAGTAAGCTTATGTGAAATATATTGCTACATTTCACACGAACTCCAGACCGGCCATTGCATTTACAGCCGCAATTGCATTAGCTTGCTGGCCAATGACATTCATCGTAGCTTTACTAAAAACTGGCTAGCTTTATCAGGCAGCTTTAGATGAGAGGGGAAAACAAATATACTGTATGTGATATTTAGTTAAACCATCTGATTGATGAAGTTGATTATAAATGCCATTAGCTAGCTAGATAGCTAAATTGAAACTGCTGAGGTAAAGCTAGCAGTCAATGCTTATGAAGGTGATTGAAGAACCGCGCCGGGAGGAGATGGCTGCCGTTTTGCCAATTGTGTTATTTTGTGTGGTTTTTTTGCGTTGTCTGCAACTTCTTTTGTACATAATGTTTCTGGTACCGTCTCTTATGACCAAAAAGAGCTTCTGGATATCAGAACAGCGTTTACTCACCTCCAACTGGACAAAGTTTTTTTTTAAAGAGTCGGGCGCAAAGGATTTACTCCAGATAGCGGACCAGGCCCAAATCCCTGTCATTCGCATGAAGAAAAGACACCGATACAGGGGACGCAGGTCCGGGTACCTTGTGAGAATTTGTCGGCAAGTTTGTAACTCGCCTCCACCATCTGTCCTATTGGCCAATGTGAAATCATTGGAGAATAAACTGGATGACCTCTGTTCAAGACTATCCTACCAAAGGGACATTAAAAAGTAAAAACTGTTTCACCGAGTCGTGTCTGAACAACGACATGGATAATATACAGTTGGCTGGTTTTTGCGTGCATCGGCAAGACAGAACAGCTGCCTCCGGTAAGACAAGGGGTGGCATTCTGTGTTTATTTGTAAATAACAGCTGGTGCAGGAAATCAAATATTTCGGAAGTCTTAAGGTTTTGCTTGCCTGAGTTAGAGAATCTCATGATAAGCTGTAGACCACTCTATTTACCAAGAGAGTTTTCATCTATATTTTTCGTAGCTGTCTATTTACCACGACAAACCGATGCTGGCACTAAGACCACACTCAACGAGTTGTATAAAGCCATAAGAAAACAAGAAAAATGCTCATCCATAGGCGGTGCTTGTAGTGGCAGGGACTTTAATGCAGGGAAACGTAAATCCATTTTACCTCATTTCTACCAGCATGTTACATGTGCAACCAGAGGAAAAAAAATAGAGACCACCTTTACTCCACACACAGAGACACGTACAAAGCTCTTCCTCGCCCTCCATTTGGCAAATCTGACCATAATTCTATCCTCCTGATTCCTGATTACAAGCAAAAACTAAAGCAGGAAGTACCAGTGACTCGCTCAATACAGAAGTGGTCAGATGACGCAGATGCTACGCTACAGGACTGTTTGGTAGCACAGACTTCCTTGCTTCCTTGCTGTTTATGATATATACATAGTCACTTTACCCCTATATGTACATACTGTATACATATTACCTCAAATACCTCGACTAACCTGTTCCCCCACACATTAACTCGGTACCGGTACCCCCTGTATATAGCCTCATTATCGTTATTTTATTGTTGCTCTTTTATTTTTTACTTTAGTTTATTTAGTCAATATTTGTATTAACTCTTATTTTTCTTAAAACTGCATTGTTGGTTACAGTCTTGTAAGTAAGCATTTCACTGTACGGTCTAACTATTAAAAATAGTTGGTGTTCCCAGCAGTGAAATTTGAGCAGGGGGGTTCATTTCGTCCTCCTCTCTGCTCTTTTCCTCAGGTTGAAGCACATCCCTAACACCCAGAAAGATGTAAAGAACTTGGAAATATCACAAGGTTATATAGAAACAGATCCATACATGTTATTCTCTACCATGCAGAATTGTCGCTAAACTTGTAACTTGGGAAGCTCATTCAATGGTACCGAAGTGGGCGAGTTTTTGCTCAATTTAGACCACAATCACTTGAATGAGGTGTTAGAGAAGTGTTGGAACAAAACCCGGTACACTCCTTTGTAAAGAACCTATGGCTGTCATGACTTCTATTGACTTAATACAGTTACCATTTTCTTTTGTTAATCTATGCAGGTTTGTCATATGATTTCTAAGGGCCTGGTGGAGATGGATACAACCATAATCCATGGCAGGACATTTGCCTGCATCCAGGTTGAGGCCTGATACCAGCAGGAACATGGAGCACTCCATGTCAGTAAGTCATGCATATTTTATTTACAGTATACAGTGCATTCCATATTTTGTTACGTTACAGCCTTATTCTAAAATTTTTTTTTTTTTTTAAATCCTCCTCAATCTACACACAATACCCCATAATGACAAAGCGAAAACAGGTTTTTAGAAATGTTGGCAAATTTATTAAAAGTAAAACACAGAAATGCCTTATTTACATCAGTATTCAGACCCTTTGCTAAGAGATTAAACTCAGATGCATCCTGTTTCCATTGTTCATCCTTGAGATGTTTCTACAACTTCATTGGAGTCCACCTGTGGTAAATTCAAATGATTGGACATGATTTGGAAAGGCACACACCTGTCTATATAAGGTCCCACAGTTGACAGTGCATGTCAGAGAAAAACCCAAGCCATGAGGTCGAAGGAATTGTCCATAGAGCTCCAAGAGGATTTTGTAGAGGCACAGAACTGGGGAAGGGTACCAAAACATTTCTGCAGCATTGAAGGTCCCCAAGAACACATGGAAGAAGGAAGAAATTTGGAACCACCAAGACTCTTCCTAGAGATGGCTGCCCAGCCAAACTGAGCAATTGGGGGGAAAAGGCCTTGGTCAGGGAGGTGACCAAGAACCTGATGGTCACTCTCAAAGAGCTCCAGAGTTCCTCCGTGGAGATGGGAAAATCTTCCAGAAGGACAACCATCTCTGCAGCACTCCACCAATCAGGCCTTCATGGTACAGTGGCCAGCCTACTTGGAGATTGCCAAAAGGCAACTAAGGACTCTCAGACCATGAGAAACAAGATTCTCTGGTCTGATGAAACCAAGATTAAATGCCAAGCTTCATGTCTGGAGGAAACTTGGCAACATCCCTATGGTGAAGCATGGTGGTGGCAGCATCAGATTCACCTTCCAACAGCACAACAACCCTAAGCACACAGCCAAGACAATGCAGGAGTGGCTTCGGGACAAGTCTCGGAATGTCCATGAGTGGCCCAGCTAGAGCCCGGACTTGAACCTGATCGAACATCTCTTGAGAGACCTGAAAATAGCTGTGCAGCGATGCTCCCCATCCAACCTGACATAGTTTGAAAGGATCTACAGCGAAGAATGGAAGAAACTCCCCAAATACAGGTGTGCCAAGCTTGTAGCGTCATACCCAAGAAGACTCGGGGCTGTAATAGCTGACAAAGGTGCTTCAACAAAGGACTGAGTAAAGGGTCTGAATATTTATGTAAATTTATGTAAATATCACATTTCTGTGTCCCCCCCATCCCCAATAAATTTGCAAACATTTCTAAAAGCTGTTTTTGCTTTGTCATTATGGGGTATTGGAAAAACGGTTTACTCAATTTTAGAATAAGGCTGTAACGTAACAAAATGTGGCAAAAGTGAAGGGGTCTGAATACTTTCCGAATGCACTTTTTATATAGCTAATACTACACTCATATGCAGAGTGGAGAAGCCCTATGCACCATAAACCTGTCTACTCCTGGAGAAACTCCCTGTCAGAGAGACTGATTATAGGGTTTTGCCATAGTCCCTGGGCCAATGGGAGGTCAGGGGTGAGGACTTAGTGGTCAGAGAGAGTGAGCGCGAAGTTATAGACATGAAAATGCAACTTGAACCACAGAAGAAGGCTACTTTCAAACCGAAATGCATGATGCACATGCCTAACACAGCTGTTTTACTTGTTTAATTGGTGGTATAGTCTCTGCAACTTTTCTGACGGACAGCACAACACAAGCCTAGCCCCCCCCCCCCCCCCTCCAACACACTCCTCCTATTGAAACCCATTGAGTTGCTGCGTCTTTTACTAATTAATTTGACTGATTGGAAGGCACCCTTATAGTCCTCAGTAATCAACAATGTAAATGTTAACTCTCTTGCTATCTCTCTTTCAATACCTCTATCCATCTCTCTAAAGGTGCTAGAGACAGAATATTCCAAGGACCTCCTAGAGCACAGGTGTCAAACTCATTCCATGGAGGGCCGAGTGTCTGCGGGTTTTCGCTCCACCCTTGTACTTGATTGATGAATTAACATCACTAATTAGTTAGGAACTCCCCACACCTGGTTGTCTAGGGCTTTATTGAAAGGAAAGACCAAAAACCTGCAGACACAAGGCCCTCCGTGGAATGAGTTTGACACCCCTGTAGAGCCTTCAGACCAACTACCTGCTATCTCTCCAGATCCCAGAGAAGTAAGCTCCTCTGGTAATATACACTGCTCGAAAAAATAAAGGGAACACTTAAACAACACAATGTAACTCCAAGTCAATCACACTTCTGTGAAATCAAACTGTCCACTTAGGAAGCAACACTGATTGACAATAAATCTCACATGCTGTTGTGCAAATGGAATAGACAAAAGGTGGAAATTATAGGCAATTAGCAAGACACCCCCCAAAACAGGAGTGATTCTGCAGGTGGTGACCACAGACCACTTCTCAGTTCCTATGCTTCCTGGCTGATGTTTTGGTCACTTTTGAATGCTGGCGGTGCTCTCACTCTAGTGGTAGCACGAGACGGAGTCTACAACCCACACAAGTGGCTCAGGTAGTGCAGTTCATCCAGGATGGCACATCAATGCGAACTGTGGCAAAAAGGTTTGCTGTGTCTGTCAGCGTAGTGTCCAGAGCATGCAGGCGCTACCAGGAGACAGGCCAGTACATCAGGAGACGTGGAGGAGGCCGTAGGAGGGCAACAACCCAGCAGCAGGACCGCTACCTCCGCCTTTGTGCAAGGAGGTGCACTGCCAGCGCCCTGCAAAATGACCTCCAGCAGGCCACAAATGTGCATGTGTCAGCATATGGTCTCACAAGGGGTCTGAGGATCTCATCTCGGTACCTAATGGCAGTCAGGCTACCTCTGGCGAGCACATGGAGGGCTGTGCGGCCCCACAAAGAAATGCCACCCCACACCATGACTGACCCATCGCCAAACCGGTCATGCTGGAGGATGTTGCAGGCAGCAGAACGTTCTCCATGGCGTCTCCAGACTCTGTCACGTCTGTCACATGTGCTCATGTGCTCAGTGTGAACCTGCTTTCATCTGTGAAGAGCACAGGGCGCCAGTGGCGAATTTGCCAATCTTGGTGTTCTCTGGCAAATGCCAAACGTCCTGCACGGTGTTGGGCTGTAAGCACAACCCCCACCTGTGGACGTCGGGCCCTCATACCACCCTTATGGAGTCTGTTTCTGACCGTTTGAGCAGACACATGCACATTTGTGGCCTGCTGGAGGTCATTTTGCAGGGCGCTGGCAGTGCACCTCCTTGCACAAAGGCGGAGGTAGCGGTCCTGCTGCTGGGTTGTTGCCCTCCTACGGCCTCCTCCACGTCTCCTGATGTACTGGCCTGTCTCCTGGTAGCGCCTGCATGCTCTGGACACTACGCTGACAGACACAGCAAACCTTTTTGCCACAGTTCGCATTGATGTGCCATCCTGGATGAACTGCACTACCTGAGCCACTTGTGTGGGTTGTAGACTCCGTCTCGTGCTACCACTAGAGTGAGAGCACCGCCAGCATTCAAAAGTGACCAAAACATCAGCCAGGAAGCATAGGAACTGAGAAGTGGTCTGTGGTCACCACCTGCAGAATCACTCCTGTTTTGGGGGGTGTCTTGCTAATTGCCTATAATTTCCACCTTTTGTCTATTCCATTTGCACAACAGCATGTGAAATTTATTGTCAATCAGTGTTGCTTCCTAAGTGGACAGTTTGATTTCACAGAAGTGTGATTGACTTGGAGTTACATTGTGTTGTTTAAGTGTTCCCTTTATTTTTTCGAGCAGTGTACTTTATGCACTATGAAAACCTCCTTCACTATGGATCTGTCTGTGTGATGACATATAGCATATTATCCAGGGTGTAATACCTCTAGGGTCCTTTGGTGGTCTGGCAGCATGCTGCTTTCTAGTGATTTTTCAGATATCAATAAACAGGCAGTGGAATTAAGTAGTTTGACAAGTGTTCAAAAGTCAGTAACAAGTCTTTAAAATATAGCTTAAAATATATATAAAAAACAAAATATTCGAGAAACCTAGTTAACATTAGCTACATATAATCATTAGTGATTATAGTGGGACTTAGCTAGCTAGCTTTCCCCCAGCAGTTTCAATGTAGCTAATGGCATTTATAATCAACTTCATCAATCAGATGGTTATCTAACTAGCAAATATATTCATTTTTCACTAGCATCTAAAGCTGCCAGAGGCCAGCTACAGTAGCTAACACAATAGCGGCTGTCAATGCAATGGCTGGTTTGGAGTTTTTCTGAAATGTAGCTGTCACGCCCTGACCATAGAGAGCCATTGTTTCTCTATGGTACAGTAGGTCAGGGCGTGACTGGGGTGTTCTAGTCTATTATTTCTATGTGGTGTTCTAGTTTATTATTTATATGTTGCGCTCTAGTTTTCATATTTCTATGTTGGTGTGTGTGACGACCCTCCCACTCTGTCTGCCGTATTCTCTCTTTGTTCTTGTTTCCTTATTAGGATGTCGGTGGGCGGAGTTGGGAGGGTCATCAGATACATGGGAAACACCTGGGCCCGGTGTCTCCCAGGATAAATGCACCACTTCCCCGTTCATGGAGGAGACTCTCTCCATGCAGACACCTTTATATATTTTGTTGTGGTTTTTTGTGACTTTTTGGTTGTTTGCTTTAGCACCTTTCAACACACCGCATTATCACATTCATGCATGCCAAAACACTCACTTGCACTACTGATTACTGATTACACACACCATTGTTACTTGCATTTAGGTTACTTTATTTAGTAAATATATTTTGTTACTCCTTATCTCCACGTTGTCTCCCTTTTGTTACGGGATCTGAGCCGGTTCGTGACAAGTGGGGGCTCATCCGGGATCAATTGAACGTATTTGTTTGGGAGAACGTGGAGGTACGTGTTTGGTTTAAATATTTTGTTTGAGTTGATAGGCCCAGTATTGGTTGCCTTAGTTGGTTGGTTGGTGTGCTGCGTTGGAGAGAGTACATTGGTTAGTTTCCAGGCCCTGCCCAGCCTGGAAACTCTTGTTCTACTTTCTGTTGGGACATCGGTCTGAGGTGAGTAATCGGCTGTGTACCTCAGTGGGAGATTTGGATAGGGTAGTACTATTTACTACCCGGAGCTATAGCCTTTTACCCCTGATAGGTTTAGCGATGTGTTTCATTTTTGGAATATGTTGGGCATGGTTAATGTTTGTTATTTTTGTGTGGTGTCTGTGGACTGAGCAGTTGTCTCGGGGGCACATCCGTGGCTTGGTGGAATCTGCCAGCGTGCTGGGGGGTTTATTTCCTTGCCAGCGGGCTACAGTGCGTAAATACCCACCGCAAATCCACATGAAGACTAGGGTTGAGTTATTGTAGGTTTGGGGAAGCTCCGTATATCATCTCTCTTCTGTGGTGCTCAGGGTGATTGTCATTTCTTGAGTTGTGGTCTGGTGTGCTCAGCAGAGGGGAAGAGTGAGAATTTTTTTGTAACTATGGCGTCTTTTGTAGATGAGTTCATTCGCTTTCCATCAGAGGAATTGTTAGAATTAGGTACTAAAGAACAGCTGTTGAAAATCGGCGAATACTACAAGGTTGAAATTAGTGATAAACGTCTAAAGAATTCTATTAGGTTGATGTTGAAGGCCAATTTGATGGAGAGTGGTATTCTTGAAGTTACCACTGGGCCAGCCTCTGCGGAGGAGTCATCTCCCCGTAACGTTACAATGGCCATTCCATCGGTTAGTCCTTGTAGTCTTCTTTTTGAACAGCAGAAAGAACTGCTTCTGTTACAGCAGCAGCATGATCGTGTAAAGTATGAAAAGGAATTAGCATTTAAACAAGATATTGAATATGCTAAAATCAAGTTGCAACAAGAACGGATCGAGTTGGTTAGGGAAGGAAAGATTTCCGGGGAGAGTTTGTTCTGGGAAGGTGACCCAGATTTACCCAGGGGTCGTTCCTCTTTTGGTCGTGCCCCGGACACATTTGATATTGTTGGGAACTTACGGTTATTGCCTCAGTTTAATGAAAAGGACCCTGAGACATTCTTTTCGTTGTTTGAGCGTGTTGCTGACGCTAGGAGTTGGCCTGATTCTGACCGCACCTTAATGTTGCAGTGCGTGCTGACTGGTAAAGCACAGGAAGCATATTCAGCTCTTAGTGTACACGACAGTGCCAGTTATGATAAGGTTAAAACGGCTGTGTTACAAATTTCTGAATTGGTTCCTGAGGCTTACCGCCAACGATTTAGAAATTTAAAAAAAGATGATAAACAGACTCATGTTGAGTTTGCGCGACAATTATATTTACAGTTTAATCGCTGGTGTTCCGCCTCTGAAGTTGTGACCCTCCAAGGGCTGTGCGATCTGATTATGTTAGAGCAATTTAAGGACACAATCCCTGATCGTATTGCCACGTATATTAACGAACGAAAAGTAAAGAATGTCGCTGAAGCTGCGGTTTTGGCGGATGAGTATGTGTTGACTCACAAAAGTGTCTTTGCAGAGCCCCGTATTCGGAATGAGTGGGGGGGTTCGGATAGATTTGGGCTTCGCTCACCAAGACACTTTGGTTCACGGGCAGAGTTCAATTCAACTAGGGTTGAGACTGATTCCCGTGGAAAAGCTGACTTTGGGCAAGAGTGTCATTACTGTCATGATTCAGGTCATTGGAAAAACGAATGTCCGGTTCTCAGGGAAAAGGACAAATTCAGTACGCGTGATTACGTTAAATCTAAGCCTATGGCGGCAGCTGCGCATGTTCAACATCATTTCACCCATGACACATGGTCTCAGGCGCAGGTAAAAGTCCATATTCACCCAGGCTATTTACCTTTCATTACGGAAGGTTTTGTGTCTATATTAGGGAGTAAGGAATTGGTGCCAGTGAAGATCTTGAGAGACACAGGTGCCTCCGAATCGTTTGTGTTGGAGTCTGTGTTACCCTTTTCAGCTGAGACTGATTCGGGGAAGAGTGTTCTAATTAGGGGGATAGGTTTGAACACTCTTTCAGTTCCATTACATAAAATGATGTTGGATTGTGGGCTGGTAAAAGGTGAGGTTGTTGTGGGGGTGCGTCCTTCGTTGCCTATTGAGGGTATTGACGTTATTCTTGGGAATAACTTGGCTGGTGATCGTGTATGGCCTGTCGTGTTCCCATCTCGAGTTGTTTCCATAAAGCCGTCAGTTGTTGAAATTCCAGATGAGAGTGTACAGAGCTCCCCAGAGATGTTCAGTGCGTGTTCTAGGAGTCGTGGTGAACTGGTCACTGTGCCAACTAATGAGAATACCACAAAGAAGTATGCCACTGCTTTCCCTGTTATTCCGTTATCTGTTACCCACTCAGATCTAATCAATGCGCAATGGACTGACCCCACATTAGAAGAGTTGCGTGACCAAATTGTGCCTATGGAACAGTTGGGAGATGTCGCCCATGGCTATTTTCTCCAAGAGGATGTCCTGATGAGAAAGTGGGTGTCTCATGGTAGTTGTTTTCGGGGGGAGGCGATTAGTCAAGTTGTGGTACCAGTAAAGCTTCGTGAGTTGGTTTTGACAACTTCTCACAATGGTGTTGCTGGACATATGGGTGTGAGGAAAACATACCATCGTATATTAAGACATTTCTTTTGGCCTAGATTAAAGAGGGATGTCTCTGATTTCATCAACTTGTCACACCTGTCAATTAACCGGTAAACCTAATCAAGCTATTAAGCCGATACCACTGTTTCCTATTCCTGTACTCAGCCAATCTTTTGAGTATTTTATCATTGACTGTGTGGGTCCTTTGCCTCGTGCAAAAAAGGGGAGTAGTGGTGAAATGGCTAAAGAGAAGTTATCATGTTCACAGGAGAGGATGAGGGGCTTATTTGATCGCCGAACTGAGCCTCGTCAGTTTTCTCCGGGTGACCAGGTTCTTGCTCTGCTGCCAATTGTTGGTTCTCCTTTTCGGACTAAGTTTCAAGGTCCATATACAGTGGTGCGTCAGTACACTGAGCAAAATTACCTAGTTGCCACTCCAGAACGGAGAAAAGCACACCAGCTGTGCCATGTAACTTTGTTAAAACCCTATCATGCACGTTCCTCTGAGATTGAACAGTGGGAGTCTACGGAGGACGGTAAAACCTGTTCTTTTGGCTGATACCGTTGTTTCCTTGGGTTCTTATCATGCTAGATCTGTGCATGAGGAGGAAGATGTGCCTGGTCCTGACGATGGTATATTGCAGGGTAGATCGAAATGAGTAGTCTGTTACGTTGGGAAGTGGCTATGAATCGTTGGGAATTGTTAACAAATTAAGGACCTTGTTCTTTCCGTTGGAGTTTGTAGCTGATGTGGTCTCGTGCGCCCTGTTCTTGAATGGTTGTATTGTCTGGTTCTGTCTTTACTGTCTGTTCCCTCCTGGTCTTGTATTCTTCTTTCCTCTTAAAAGTTGCTTCCTATGCACTACGGTTGCTGAGGTCTGGGGAGTCTTTCCTCTTAAATGTGGCTTCCTATGCACTACGGTTGCTGAGGTCTGGGGAGTCTTTCCTCTTAAATGTGGCTTCCTATGCACTAAGGTTGCTGAGGTCTGGGGAGTCTTTCCTCTTAAATGTGGCTTCCTATGCACTAAGGTTGCTGAGGTCTGGGGAGTCTTTCCTCTTAAATAGTGCTTCCCGTGCGCAAAGGTTGCTGAGGTCTGAGGAGGGGCTGGGGTAAATTGGAAGTGTGCACGTAATCCCTCATCAATTTGGGACGCAGAGGCTGGTATGTTGTTCCGGGGTCCTTGTTGGTCCCCGGTTTTATGGGGGGGAATGTGACGACCCTCCCACTCTGTCTGCCGTATTCTCTCTTTGTTCTTGTTTCCTTATTAGGATGTCGGTGGGCGGAGTTGGGAGGGTCATCAGATACATGGGAAACACCTGGGCCCGGTGTCTCCCAGGATAAATGCACCACTTCCCCGTTCATGGAGGAGACTCTCTCCATGCAGACACCTTTATATATTTTGTTGTGGTTTTTTGTGACTTTTTGGTTGTTTGCTTTAGCACCTTTCAACACACCACATTATCACATTCATGCATGCCAAAACACTCACTTACACTACTGATTACTGATTACACACACCATTGTTACTTGCATTTAGGTTACTTTATTTAATAAATATATTTTGTTACTCCTTATCTCCACGTTGTCTCCCTTTTGTTACGGGCTCTGAGCCGGTTCGTGACAGTGTGCTTGATATGGTTCCCAATTAGAGGCAGCTGGTAATCGTTGTCTCTAATTGGTGATCATACTTAGGTTGTCACGTTCGTTATAGCGATGAGACCAAAGCGCAGCGTGATTTGAATGCATCTTCTTTTAATAAAGAAAGAACACGGAATGAACTATACAAAAACAAAACGAACGTGAAGCTATATAATCATAGTGCTGACACTATGCAACTAAACATAGACATAGATAATCACCCACGAAATACTCAAGGAATATGGCTGCCTAAATATGGTTCCCAATCAGAGACAACAATAAACAGCTGCCTCTAATTGAGAACCAATCTAGGCAACCGTAGACATACAAAACCCCTAGACTAGTAACAACCCCATAAACATACAAAAACCCTAGACAGGCCAAAAACATATAATCACCCATGTCACACCCTGACCTAACCAAAATAAAGAAAACAAAGAATACTAAGGTCAGGGCGTGACAGTGGAAGCCTTTTTTCCACCTGTGTTTTGTGGGATATTGAATTTTGTATTTTGAGTAAGTGTATGTAGCACCTCTGTAGTCACGGTTCGTTGTTCATTTATTGTTTATTGTTTTTGTTAAGTTGCACTATTAATAAATTATCTGGAACTGCAATCACGCTGCACCTTGGTCCGTTTCTACAAACGATCGTGACAGAATATCCCACCACAACGGGACCAAGCAGCGTGCCCGGGAGGAAATGGCATCCTGGTCTTTGGAGGAGGTCAGGGAGAAAATAAGTTGGACCCGGGAGGAAATAATGGAAGGACAGGAGATCCTCCCTTGGTCACAGCAGACGCAAGGAGAGAAGGGAGAACAGCGACGACGCCGAGGTTCGCGGCCACAGAGAAAGCCCAAAAGACAACCCAAATTGTGTTTTTTTTGGGGGGGGGGCGGCACATGGGGTGGTGCCAGAGCCCACCTGGGAGTTAATGGAACAGTGCGAGGAGGGATACCGGAGAATGGAGTTGGCGAGGAGTATGTGGCAACGCAGGCGTTTGGAGGAGCGTGTTACCAGTCCGGTGCAATCTGTGCCGGTCCCACGCATCAGGCCTTCAGTGCGCCTCCCCAGTCCGGTACGTCCTGTGCCTGCTCCTTGCACTCGCCCAAATGTACGCCTCCACAGCCCAGTCCGTCCTGTGCTAGCTCCTCGCATTTGCCGTGCGAGGTGTGTCATCAAACTGGTACTATTGATGCAGGCTATACGCACCAGGTCTCCAGTGCGCCTCACCAGTCCAGTATGTCCTGTCCCTCCTCCCCGCACTCGCCCTGAAGTGCGTGTCACCAGTCCGGTGCCACCTGTACCGGCCCCACGCATCAGACCTCCAGTGCGCCTCCCCTGTCCGGTATGTCCTGTGCCTGCTTCTCGCACTCGCCCTGAGGTGCGTGTCACCAGTCCGGTACCACCAGTGCCGGCCCCACGCACCAGGCTTCCTGCGACGATCCCCAGTCCAGAGTTGCCGGCGACAGTTCCCAGTCCAGAGCTTCCGGCGACAGTTCCCAGTCCAGAGCTTCCGGCGACAGTTCCCAGTCCAGAGCTTCCGGCGACAGTTCCCAGTCCAGAGCTTCCGGCGACGTTTCACAGTCCGGAACCTCCAACGACGGTCCACAGTCCGGAACCTCCTGAGACGGTCCACAGTCCGGAACCTCCTGAGACGGTCCACAGTCCGGAACCTCCTGAGACGGTCCACAGTTCGGAACTTCCAACTACGGTCCACAGTCCAGAACCTCCAACGACGGTCCACAGTCCGGAACCTCCAACAACGGTCCACAGTCCGGAACCTCCTGAGACAGTTCACAGTCCAGAACCTCCTGAGACGGTTCACAGTCCGGAACCTCCAACGACAGTCCCCAGTCCGGAACCTCCAACGACAGTCCACAGTCCGGAACCCCCAACGACGGTCCACAGTCCGGAACCTCCTGAGACGGTCCACAGTCCGGAACCTCCTGAGACGGTCCACAGTCCGGAACCTCCTGAGACGGTCCACAGTCCGGAACCTCCTGAGACGGTCCACAGTCCGGAACCTCCTGAGACGGTCCAGAGTCCGGAACCTCCAACAACGGTCCACAGTCCGGAACCTCCTTAGACGGTCCACGGTCCGGAACGTCCTGAGACGGTTCACGGTCCGGAACGTCCTGAGACGGTCCACGGCCCGGAACCTCCTGAGACGGTCCACGGCCCGGAACCTCCTGAGACGGTCCACGGCCCGGAACCTCCTGAGACGGTCCACGGCCCGGAACCTCCTGAGACGGTCCACGGCCCGGAACCTCCGGCGACGGTCAACGGTCCGGAACCATCGGTGAGTGTCAACTGTCCGGAGCTTCCAAACATGGTGTTAAGTTTCACTATTAATAAATTATGTGGAACTGTAATCACGCTGCGCCTTGGTCCGTTTCTAGAAACGATCGTGACAGTAGCATTATATTTCATATGATAAGCAAACTACTGTCATGCCATTTCACACAACAACACAAAAAAATCAATAAACACAGTGAAAAAAATTATGATTACTTTCAAATAGATCGTTTTCGTTTCATTTCCCTCTTCTTCTCTTCTTTGTCTTCTTCTTCCTCTTCTACGATATCATGACAGTCCGCAAACAATTGTTTAAGTGCATGCCGCCACCTACTGTGCTGGAATGTACGATAAATTATAGTCTGCCCAATTCTGTACTACTTCTCTTCTACTCCACCCTACACCCTACACCCTCCCCCCAAAACCCCTCCCCAACACCATTAAACTTGATCTATATCATGCTGAAACACTCCACCCTTAGGATTGTTCAGCAATCATAACATCTATTACCCCCAATATCTCTTTCGCCGTCTCCACAATAGCCTTCAACCTGGCATTTCTGCTTTCCACAACCCGAGTCGTATCGATAACCTTACCAATAAAAGCTATGAAGTCAACTTTAGTAATTATCAAAGTGTCCTTTGACACCGCACATTGATGAGCACAAGATTTTGGAACGGGCCTCGAAACCATGCCAGGACCATCAGAAGCACCAGCCCACCACTACAGGTACATCCATGTAAGATCCATCAGTCTGACAGTAGTTCCACTTACTACAGGTACATCCATGTAAGATCCATCAGTCTGACAGTAGGTCCACTTACTACAGGTACATCCATGTAAGATCCATCAGTCTGACAGTAGGTCCACTTACTACAGGTACATCCATGTAAGATCCATCAGTCTGACAGTAGGTCCACTTACTACAGGTACATCCATGTAAGATCCATCAGTCTGACAGTAGGTCCACTTACTACAGGTACATCCATGCAAGCTCCATCAGTCCACACTGTAGTTCTACCAATCTGTTTTACAGCCTCTGCATACGATACATCATGACTGATTCTACAGTATATCTCTGAGCCTCTCTAGCCTCTCTATGTACCTGGCATCCACCAAATGCTGCACCGTGTTCTCCCCCACAATTACAGCACTTAACTTTCACATTGCTTCCACATTCACCGTAATCATGTGCCCCTCCACACTTGGAACATCTTTTCTTGCCTTTACACTGATCAGCTACATGTCCCATTCTTTGGCATTTAAAACACCGACTGACTTGACTAGTTAAATAAAGGTTAAATAAAAAAAAGAGAGGCCCTTTGGTCTCAAACACAATCACCACTTTCCACTCCAACACATCATTGCTCTTGCTTCCTACCTTGGCCATCTTTATGCTTTCTTTACTAGACGCTCCACTGCTTTCTGTATCATGATCACTCTTCTTCCTATGTCTTTCCACTACCGACCATTTCGGTTATTGACCCTCATCCTCCCGCTCCATACCATCAGAATTTACACCCATATTGTTTTCATTCCAGCACAGCTGTTGCTTCTCCAACTTTTTCTCCATTTCCTCCATTTCATCCTCACTACTCGCCGCCATTTCCCATTCCCCGAACAACACTCTTCATCAATCAAGGAACTTCATGTGAACAACGGACACAACTCGACCTCGGCGTCCTACCTCATCTTCTCTTGCTCATGTGGGAAGCTACTTCCTTAGTTTTGATTGATGGAACAATCCAGCCAATGGTTAGGGGGTTGTGCTTTTGGCAGAGGGAACTGATTGGTCAGGAGTACAAGGTCCTGCCCCCAGAGCGCAAATCACATTTTCACTTGCAAATATCTTTCTACAAACTTACAAAAATGGTTTACAAGCTTACAAATCTCTTAGTAAAGTGACAACAGTGACAGACTCAGAGCACGTGCAGATTCATCTATCCATGAGAGTACTTTAATAGCTCCCATATATTATAGAATAACTTTAGCTGGAGATGGTTACTGAAGGTCTGGTGAGTGGGACACTCCATACATCTAACCCCTCTATTGAACAGAGACCACAGTCACGCAGGCAGGCAGGCAGGCAGGCAGGCAGGCAGGCAGGCAGGCAGGCACATACATACTTCCATCTTGGCCTATTGCTTGATAAAACCAGTAGATTGTCTCATAGTCTGTGACCTTTGAATTGAAATCAGAACCAGATGGGGCCTGTGTGTTTGTGTGTGCATATATGTATGTGTCACACATTCTCTCGGGCCCAGAAGGGACTACAGACCCCAAGGTATATCTCTATCCCTTTACTCATCCATCCCCCTTACTCTATCACTCACCATAGTCACCGCTGGGAAGAGAGAGAAGGCACCAGCGGACAGATGGCAGATGGTAGAAAAACATCATCATTCCATCATTCTCCTCTCCTCCACTCCTCACTAAGATGGATGAGTTGTTCCTTCTTTTTCCTCCTCCAGTCTTTCCTAAACGAGAGACTACACATTCCCAGTGATTGTGCAGATGGTAGGATGTCTAAGGGATGGGAAGGCAGCTAGACAACCACAGCTGCTTCTGTGCGTTTGCAGACTGTAGCTGATCCATACTGATGAGAGCGCTGTTGTACTACTCTGATGTCATATAGCTTTAGCATCAATGGCAGTTGCCTTGGGGAAAAGGGGGAGGAGTTTGTGTGCGCATGTGTGTTATGTGTGTGTAGGTGTCACGCGAGCGGAACAGGTGAACCCAAGAACAGACTCAGACGAGGAGACTGGGATGAGGTAACCAAGGTATTTATTGAAACACAGGGGGGAAGATTGAGTGCAGGCCAGAGGAAGCTCGGGCGGGTTGCTAGAGACCAGGTGAGGCGGCTGAGGCTGGAGCAAGAGGTGTGGGGACAGGGTAAGCAGGTCCGGAGGGGAATCAAAGGGAGCGTAGAGTGGGGAATCCAGGACAGAGTAGCAGGACTGACGAGAAGTCGGACTGGAGACAGGGACCAGAGTCAGAGCAGGCAGAATGGGAAGAGATTACGATCTGGCAGTGTGGAAGTGGTGGGGATCTGCTCTGACTCCAGCACACCTGTCTCCACACACACACACACACACACACACACACACACACACACACACACACACACACACACACACACACACACACACACACACACACACACACACACAGAGAGAGAAGGAGAGAGCACTGGGTGAGTGTCGGCAGGTCAAGGAGACACCGGATGAGGACTAGAGGGCGTGGCAGGAGCAGATGCGACAGTAAGTGTATGTATCCTTTGGTAAAAAGGGCTGTGATTCCGGAGAACAGGTCTGAAAGATGAGGCCATTTGAGTGACAGGTTGATTGGCCATATAATATAGCCTCAGGGAAATGTACAGTATTCTGCTAGCCTCAGTCAGTATTGTAAACGCTCCCATGGGATAAAGCAGCAGTCACAACACTAAGAGGAGTCCATACCGCTGCCAATATGCATATAATGCATTTATAAAGTACCGTGAGCAGTTCTGAAGGCTTATAGCAAGTCTTAAGTCTTAATGTCATGTAAGTGACTATGAATTAATTCACTAGGGCATTGGATGCATTGGATGCATAAAAAAGTGGTCCACACAAAAGTGTTACTGAAAGATTTAGTGACCCCAGCACTACTGTTATGGTGGTGTGATTCATAGAGCATAACACAGGCTGTCATAAAGAAAATACTGTTCCAGCTAAATTAACACTTCATATGGATCTTTGAAATATGGCAGCCTTTATGTCATAAATCAAATACCGTCTAAAATCTCAGAGTAAAACTGTCAAATCTGTCTCTCCCTCCCCTCTCACTTTCTTCTGTCTTCCTTTCCGTCTCTCTCTTCTCAGTCTCTCTATCTCTCTCTTTCTTCTCAGTCTGTATTTGTCACTCCCTGATCTGTTCCACCTGTCTTGTGCTTGTCTCCACCCCCTCCAGGTGTCACCCATTTTCTCCATTATTCCATGTGCATTTATACTTGTGTTTTATGTTTGTCTGTTGCCAGTTCGTCTTGTCACGTCAAGCCTACCAGCGTGTTTTTTCCCCCTACTCCTGGTTGCACTATTCCCTGTTTTCTAGTTCTTCCGGTTTTGACCATTCTGCCTGCCCTGACCCTGAGCCTGCCTGCCATTCTGTACCTTACTGACTTTGCCCTGGATTACTGACCTCTGCCTGCCCTTGACCTGTCTTTGTCCTGCCCCATGTTTGGTCAATAAACGTCTGTGATTCGAACTGTCTGCATCTGGGTCTTATCCTGAGTCGTGATACTCTATCTATCGCTCTCTTTCTTCTCAGTCTCTCTTTTTCTTCAGTCTCGTCCTCTCTCTTTCACCTCTCGTTCTCTTTTCTCAGTCTCTTTCTTTTCTCTCTCTGTCTCTTGCCATCTTGTAATCTCTCTCTCTCTCTCTGCTTCTCCAACCTACAGCCATTGTCACACGGGCACAGGCACAACCACAGCGTCCGTAAGTCTTCTACCATAATAACCTGTGTGTGTACCCGTGTCTGTCTGCATTTAGCTGTGTGTGTGTGTGTGTGTGTGTGTGTGTGTGTGTGTTCTGCGTGTGGCCATCTGTCTACTCCCACAATAACCCATGTGAGTGGTGATAAGAGCTGAGACATTACTGAACGTGTGTTCAGATCACACATACACGCTTCCCATAATATTTCATGTGAGAAAGAAAGGAAGGCATACATCACTCCGACAGAGGGAAAAATAGAGAGAGTCATTTCCTGGCTTATCTCTACCCACACAGTCACTGTCAGAGATTTATAAAACATGGCCTTAGTGTTCCTTTCTTCTCTATCGTTCTCCCTCTCTTTCTATTTCTACTTCTCTCTATCCACCCTCTCTCTGTGGTCTGAAAAGATGCTTGAGGGTTTGTCTCTCTCTCTACTAAGACAGTTTCAAAATAAAAAAACCGTCATTACAGCATTTGTCGAGTTTTTAGAGTTGGAGGGAAAAATAAAAATGATTTCCTTATGCAATATCAGCCTGAGAAGAGAGAAAGAGAGAGAGAGAGAACAGGGGATGGAGTTGGCAGCGAGAAATAGGAAATAGACTTACACACTGAGAAAAGGAGAGCAAGCAAGAAAGCCAATTGTTCTTGTCACAGTACTCATCTCTCCTCTCCTCCACTGCAGTACCTAGGAGAAGAGATGTTTAATTTCTGTTCTATTTATGCTCAGCATGTAGAGTACCAGTCAAAAGTTTGGACACACCTACTCATTCCAGGTTTTTTCTTTATTTTTTTAACTTGTGAAGACATCAAAACTATGAAAGAACACATATGGGATCATGTACTAACCAAATCAAAATGTATTTATATTTTTAATTCCTCAAAGTAGCCACCCTTTGCCTTGATAACAGCTTTGCACACTCTTGGCATTCTCTCAACCAGCTTCAGGAATTCATGAATACATTTCTGTCACGATCGTCGTTAGGTGAAAGAGAGGACCAAGGCGCAGCGTGATATAAATACATCTTCTTTTATTTGAAGATGAAAACGAATACTAATACAAACTAGACAAAAACAACAAACGACCGTGAAGCTACAAAACGAAAGTGCAGACACAAGCAACTAACGTCAAGACATAGACAATTACCCACAACCTACCTAATGCCTATGGCTGCCTAAATATGGCTCCCAATCAGAGACAACGATAGACAGCTGTCTCTAATTGAGAACCAATCCAGGCAACCATAGACTTACATAAACACCTACACTGAACACAACCCCATGAACTCTACCAAAACCCCCTAGACAATACACACACCCTAGACTAGACAAAAAACACACAAACATCCCCCATGTCACACCCTGACCTAACTAAAATAATAAAGAAAACAAAGATAACTAAGGCCAGGGCGTGACAATTTCAATTAACAGGTGTGCCTTGTTAAAGTTAATTTGTGCAATTGCTTTCCTTCTTAATGCATTTGATCCCTATTTTGCAAAAGACCAAGTCCATACTATGGCAAGAACAGCTCAAATAAGCAAAGAGAAATGCCAGTCCATCATTACTTTAACCTGTCTAGGATCAGCGTGGCGCTAGCGGCACCCCCCCCCCCCCCCACTGAAAAACCAGTGCCGCGAAATTCAAAAAAAATATATTTTTAAAATATTTAACTTTCACACATTAAAGTCCAATACAGCTAATGAAAGACACAGATCTTGTGAATCCAGTCAACATTTCCGATTTTTAAAATGTTTTACAGGGAAGACACAATATGTAAAGATGTACATCTATTACCTAAAAACACATTAGCATAATCCACCATCTTTTATTTGTCCACCAACACCAGTAGCCATCACCAATTCGGCTAAACTAAGATATTTATAGCCCCTAACCAACAAAAAAACTCATTAGATGACAGTCTGATAACATATTTATGGTATGGGATAGGTTTTGTTAGAAAAAAGTGCATATTTCAGGTAGACTTCATAGTTTACAATTGCACCCACCATCACAAATGGACTAGAATAATTACAATGAGCAACGTGTTTACCTAACTACTAATCATCAAACATTTCGTAAAAATACACAGCATACACGAATCGAAAGACACAGATCCTGTGAATACAGACAATATTTCAGATTTTCTAAGTGTCTTACAGCGAAAACACAATAAATCGTTATATTAGCTTAGCACATAGCAATTAGCAGCCCAGCATTGATTCTAGCCAAAGTGAGCGATAAAAGTCAACATCGCCAAAAGATATTAATTTTTTCACTAACCTTCTCAGAATTCTTCCGATGACACTCCTGTAACATCACATTACAACATGCATATACAGTTTGATCGAAAATGTTTATATTTAGCCACCAAAATCATGGTTAGACAATGTGAAATGTAACTCAGCTGGTCAGAATTTGTCCTTGCGCCACTTAGACAGTGATCTACTCTTATACATAAATACTCATAAACGTGACTAAAAAATATAGGGTGGACAGGGATTGATAGACAATTTAATTCTTAATACAATTGCGTTATTACATTTTTTAATTTATCCTTACTTTTCAATACAGTTTGCGCCAAGCGAAGCTACGTCAAAAAACATGGCGTCCTAAGCCACTAAAATGTTTCGACAGAAACACGATTTATCATAATAAAAATGTCCTACCTTGAGCTGTTCTTCCATCAGTATCTTGGGCAAAGGATCCTTTCTTGGGAGAAATCGTCTTTTGGTGGAAAGCTGTCCTCTTGCCATGTGGAAATGTCAACTGCGTTCGGGATGAACTGAAAAGCGTGCCCAACTTTTCACATCGTTGCAAAAATAAATGTCCCAAAATCGCACTAAACGGATATAAATTGCTATAAAACGCTTTAAATTAACTACTTCATGATGTTTGTAACTCCTATAACGAGTGAAAAGATGACCGGAGAAATATAACAGGCTAAACTAACGCTTGGAACAGGAGAGGGTCGGTGTCTTCCACGCGCGTTACGCAGCAAGAAAAGACTTGCTAGCTAAAGGTTTTTTTCATTTGTAGGGCCTGTGAACGAGCAATCGACCCCGTTGGAATCGTCATCACGTAAAGGCATCCAGGGGAAGACGTAAGAAGTGTCCGTATAGTCATAGCAACGACAGTGCCCTTTTAACTGACTTCAGAAAAGTGGCCAACATTTCTCAAATCTGACTCCATGTCAGGGAAATTGCTGTAGAATGGGCTCTGTTCCACTTAGAGACAAAATTTCAACTCCTATAGAAACTATAGACTGTTTTCTATCCAATAATAATAATAATATGCATATTGTACGATCAAGGATTTTGTGGGAAGCCGTTTAAAAAATTAGCCACATTAGCATAAATAGTCTAAACAGCGCCCCCATCCCCAACAGGTTAACTCATGAAGTGCAGTCAATGCGGAATATTTCAAGAGCAGTCGCAAAAACCATCATGCGCTATGATGAAACTGGCTCTCATGAGGACCACCACAGGAAAGGAAGACCCAGAGTTACCTCTGCTGCAGAGGATAAGTTCATTAGAATTAAATGCACCTCTGATTGCAGCCCAAATAAATGCTTCACAGAGTTCAAGTAACAGACACATCTCAACATCAACTGTTCAAAGGAGACTGCGTGAATCAGGACTTCATGGTCAAATTGCTGCAAAGAAATCACTACTAAAGGACACCAATAATAAGAAGAGACTTGCTTGGGCCAAGAAACACGAGCAATGGACATTAGACCGGTGGAAATCTGTCCTTGGTCTGGTGAGTCCAAATGTGGTATTTTTCGTTACAACCGCTGTGTTTTTGTGAGGCGCAGAGTAGGTGAACGGATTATCTCCGCATGTGTGGTACCCACCGTGAAGCATGGAGGAGGAGGTGTGATGGTGTGGTTGGTGCTTTACTGGTGACACTGTCAGTGATTTATTTAGAATTCAAGGCATTCTTAACCAGCATGGCAACCACAGCATTCTGCAGCGATACGCCATCCCATCTGCTTAGTGGGACTATCATTTGTTTTACTAGACAATGACCCAACACACCTCCAGGCTGTGTAAAGGCTATTTGACCAAGAAGGAGAGTGATGGAGTGCTGCATCAGATGACCTGGCCTCCACAATCACCTGACCTCAACCCAATTGAGATGGTTTGGGATGAGGTGGACCGCAGAGTGAATGAAAAGCAGCCAACAAGTGCTCAGCATACGTGGGAACTCCTTCAAGACTGTTGGAAAAGCATTCCAGGTGAAGCTGGTGGTGAAGCTGCTGGTGAAGCTTGTTGAGAGAATGCCAAGAGTGTGCAAAGCTGTCATCAAGGCAAAGGGTGGCTACTTTAAAGAATCTAAAATCTAAAAATATATTTTGATTTGTTTAACAGTTTTTTGGTTCGTACATGATTTCATATTTGTTATTTCATAGTTTTGATGTCTTCACTACTGTTCCGTACAATACAGAAAATAGTAAAATAAAGAAAAATCCTTGAATGAGTAGGTGTTTCCAAACTTTTGACTGGTACTGTGTGTGTGTGTGTGGGTTAGTTTGTTAATAGCTTAATAATGTCCCCTGATAAACAACCAGCTCTAAACTCTCTAGGTATTACATTCAATAAGGGACAGGACTTCCTAATGAAGACAGATACGAAGCATACACCACACACACACACACACACACACACACACACACACACACACACACACACACACACACACACAACTTATTTATGTGATTAGTCTGGGATTGCTTAAACTGGACGAAAATAGCAACAAGATCTCACAGTTTTATGTAATGTCTTGACGTCCTTGTACAATTGTATATTTTTGACTAGTAAACTGACTTCATCTCCCGATGTCCTGTAGTTAGGCACACAGCTCCTGCAAGAGCTCCAGACAATTTAGGCACACAGAAATTACTCTACCGTTAAGTTAAGCAAACATAAACAATTCTAGGGTTAAGTTCAGTCATTAATTCTGATTGGTTAAATTAAGGATTAAGGTTCGGGATAGGCTTAATTAAATTCAGGCATTTATTCCGGTTGGTTAAAACCTCTTAAGCATCCGCCCCTTAATTTTTTTGTTGTTGCCTAAAATGACATATCCAAATCTAACTGCCTGTAGCTCAGGACCGGAAGCAAGGATATGCATATTCTTTGTTTAAATGTGAAATGGATGTAGGAGAATATAACACATTAGATCTGGTAAAAGATAATACAAAGAATAAACATGTGTTTTTTGTATTTTTTTGTACCATCATATTTGAAATGCAAGAGAAAGGCCATAATGTATTATTCCAGCCCAGGCGCAATTTATATTTCCCCCACTAGATGGCAGCTGTGCATGTGCAACGTTTTAGACTGATCCAATGAATCATTGCATTTCTGTTCAAACTGTTGTATCAAGACTGCCCAAATGTGCCTAATTGGTTTATTAATAACTTTTCAAGTTCATAACTGTGCACTCTCCTCAAACAATAGCATTATATTTCACTGTAATAGCTACTGTAAATTGGGACAGTGCAGTTATCAAGAATTTAAGCTTTGTGCCAAAATCAGATATGTCTATGTTCTGGGATATTTTCTTTTTACTTACAACCTCATGCTAATCATATTAGCCTATGTTAGCTCAACCGTCCCGCGGGGGACACACCGATCCGTTATAGGTTTTAATTTAAGTATTAATGTTTGGGACAGGTATCAAACAGAAAAACAACTCAACAGTTAACTTTGCTA